>NC_091977.1:15426726-15475385 GCF_044704955.1 Pristiophorus japonicus | reverse complement strand
GGGGTGTGGGGGGGAGAGGGAAAGGGGGTGTGGGGGGGAGGGAGAGGGGGTGTGGGGGGGGAGGGAGAGGGGGTGTGGGGGGGGAGAAGGAGAGGGGGTGTGGGGGGGAGGGAGAGGGGGTGTGGGAAAGCCTTTGACCAGGAGGGAGGAGACCACTCGGCCAGGGCTAGGGGCGGGCAGGAGAATGGACAGACTCACCGGCAAGCAGGAGAACTCACAGGTTACCTTGGCAGCCCGATCTTTTTGCCGCAGATCAAGGCTCCACCCACCTTGGGTTAGGCCACGCCAAAATGAAGAGATCCTACGGGGAAACTTACAATACATTATTTTGGCGTACTTGGGCCACCAAAAAAAAATCGGGCGTAACTCTTCAAGTACGCCAAAAAAATGCTTTGGGGGAAAAAGTGGTAGGGGCTAAATGCCTAATGCAGAAATAAAGCAAAATGCTCAGGTCAGGCAGCATCTGCGGAGAGAGAAACTGAGTTCTTCCTGATACTGAAGTAGCTGGCTTAGAGTCCAGGGTCGACTTAGAAATCGGCCCAGTTATTTTAAACAGCTTAACACCGCTGTTAAAATAACAGAGACTGCAAAATCAAGGCTTCGATCTAGATGCAGCATTGCTGGAAGACGAGAAGATGAAGGGCTCAGAACTTTCAGGGGTCATATTTTTGAGGTTAATTAGTAAACGACTGGTCAAATAGCCTGCCATGAGTCACTGACAAGGCCAGTAACATTCCCGCTAAGCTGTCTGAATGCCCCGCGCAGCCTGGGAGCTGTTTTTCAAATTGGAGGCATGAAACTTTGAATGGCCACGCAACCCATTAAAGTGACCTCATACTCAAAAAAAAATAACGGTGAACATTGCATGTCAGTGTCACCCACATCCCAAGAACAGAAGAAAAAAAACAGGCAGCTGTACCAGTGCCCTTGAAATGTTGATCAAATTCCTCTTTATTAAAGGGTTAAAGGTTACAGCACACCCAGCCACGTACACAGCAATACCACTATGGATAGATTTCGAAATGCCAACAACCCACGTTACCTCTTAAAGTATTCCACTTCCCTCTCAGTCTCATCCATCTCCACGCTGTCCAAATCGATGTCTTTAGGTAGGAACACATCATCTATTTAAAGAAAAATATAAGTCTTGCTCAACCAAGTTATTCAAATGCAAATGTGAGATTTCTGGCAGAAAGTAGTATTTTGGGATACATTATGGAAGTAATTTGAGACATGATTATATGGTGAGTGGAGCACAAGGTGAGACCAGGTGACTTAGGACCTATGGTTCCAAGGCTCTCCAAGACACAAGGTGTTCCTCGCCTTATGTCTGGGTCTTTTGCAAACTAAGAGAGATTGATTGCCATGAATAATAAACAACTCCATTATCATTGTATCTGCTCTCCTCTTCTTCGGCAGTCCCTCAGAGTCGAGGAACACTTGCATCATGCGTCGCCCAGAATGGTTCAATGGACCTTGATCTTTTATCATCGAGCAATTCCCAGGTTGCTCCAATTACAAGCAAAATAAACTGCTACACGTTACTGGCTAATGAATATTACATTCTATCTGCTGAACAGCTAGGACAATGTTTATCCTAGCCGAGTTTCTTCAGCTGGTGATAGGGCGTTCTATTGTAGAAAATGTAATTCCACTCTTAAAATAGGTTTGCAAACAAACTCGGCAAATGTATTTAAATCAGTAATGAATCACCAAGGTAAAGCCTTTGTATAATTTTTTTTTTTTTTAAGAAGCAGTTGGCCTATACGCCTTTATCTGTCAAACGACTCAAGTTTGTGTTTCTATTTCAAATGAAAAACAGGGGTGAAATCTGGAAGCACTTTCGAACACAAATGGTATGGAAATGTGGAACTCACTCCCCCCAAACACTGTAAACTTGACTATTCCAACGCATTCCTGGCATCCCACAACCTACCCTACGTAAACTAGCGGTGATCCAAAACTCGGCGGCCCATGTTTTAACTCGCACCAAGTCCCGCTCACCCATCACCCCTGTGCTCGCTGACCGACATTGGCTCCCCGTTAAGCAACGCCTCAATTTCAAAATTCTCATCCTTGTTTTCAAATCCCTCCATGGCCTCACCCCTCCGCATCTCTAACTTCCTTCAGCCCCACCCCAAGATCTCTGCACTTCTCTAATTCTGCCCTCTTGAGCATCCCTGATTAAAATCATTCAACCATTGCTGGCCGTGCCTTCTGTTGCTTGGGCCCTAAGCTCTGGAATTCTCTGCCTAAACCTCTCCACCTCTCTTTCCTCCTTTAAGACGCTCCTTAAAACCTACCTCTTTGACCAAGCTTTTGGTCACCTGCCCTAATTTCTCCTTGTGTGGCTTGGTGTCAATTTTTTTTTGTCTTATAATACTCCTGTGAACTGCCTTGGGACAGGTGCTATATAAATACAATTTTTGTTGTTCTGGATGCTGAATCAATTGAAGCTTTCAAGACTGAGTTCAATAGATTTTTGTGAATTGAGGGTTTAATGGCATTGATTTGCAGGTCAGCCATGATCTGGATTGAATGGAGGAATGGGGTCAAGGGTCAGAACGGCCTGCTCCTGTTCCTCTGTTGCTATACCAAGATTCTTGCGCATTCCGATTATTCACTGTAATCACGGGGACATGGAAAACCTGAGGTATCATATCGCTGCAGAGTTCTATTCTCAAAACCGTAGCCTGGGTAACCAACTTCGGTTCCCAGGATGGATCAGCTGGTTAAAGAAGTGGTAGACCCACACAGACTAGGAAGGTCTCGGGGCATTTTTGGAATGTGGGCGTCGCTGGCCAGGCCAGCATTTATTGCCCATCTTCAATTGCCTTTGAGAAGTTGGTGGTGAGCCGCCGCCTTAAACCACTGCAGTCCGTGTGGTGAAGGTACTCCCAGAGCGCTGTTTAATTTTTTGTAGCAGTTTGGTACAACGGAGTGGCTTGTTAGGCCATTTCAGAGAGCATTTCTGTGAGTCTGGAGTCACATTATAAGCCAGACTGGGTAAGGACGGCAGATTTCCTTCCCGAAAGGACATTAGTGAACCAGTTGGGTTTTTACAAAAATCCGCTCGGTTCATGGTCACCACGACTGACACCAGCTTTTTATTCCCGATTTATTTAATTAACTGCCATGGTGGGATCTGATCCCGTGTCACCGGATCATCAGCCCAGCCCTCCGGATTACTAGTCCAGTAACATAACCACTGTGTTACCGTACCCAGCACTGTCCCATCGGTGCTGGTTTCAGCCAGGACCATGGTATGGGCGTCAGTGCTGCTGGGTTAGAGATGAAAAAAAAAAAATTGGCCAGGGTTCCTGCTCCTGATCACCACCCGCTAATCCCGGCTGGGAGTGAGCGTGCGCCCGCATCGAGCAGGGGGCTGCAAAAACCCGCGGTGAAATAGCTGACCAACTGGCCGCCGAGGCTCACCGATGAGGAGTGGCTACTTGGTTGAGGGAGCAGAGGGCGACAGGTGCCTGTCCAGACATACCCAGCAATGAGTCTATACCACTGAGGAAGGGGTGAAAACTGGTGGCAAATGGAAGGGAAAAAACCACCAGTTCCCAAGCAGGTTCTTCAATATTGACACCGCACAGCAAAACAGAGATGACTCAAGGTCAACACTAAGAATACAGCTTAGTTCCATAGAACATCTATTGCTACCTGAGGTAATTAATTATATAAATTAGTGAATCAGAAAACATGATATCGTGTGGACTTGAGAGGCATTAAGATCAGAGTTGATGGAAAATCCCAAGCAATGTGTTCCCCCTCCCCCGCTCCACAATATGGGGACTATAGTAAATGATAATGCAAACGGGGAAAGAAAAGTATCAAGAGGACAGTTAGAATCAGTTATAAGAGCTGAATTTTAAAATCTCAGAAGCAATCAAGAGGGCAAAAAAAAAAAAACAGGTAAAAGATAAAGGCTGATCACCCGACAGCTTAAAGAATAGCTCAGCCCTACAAACTGGGCAAGATCCAGGCTGGACCTCAAAATAGGCCGAGTGTCTCTGGGTTAGGGAAGGCTTACTTGGCCAGGATTCCTGCTTCTGGACTTTATCCAGCTATACTCCGAGAAGAGCAGACGGCAAGTGAGGACTCTCAGGCTTGGGTGTGATGCACTTCATGGTGGGTGGAGGAGTGACCACCAGTGGCGGTGGAGATAAGGACCAACTTAGTATTGGAGGGGCAGAGTGCGCGCATGTGGGAATATGCGGCCGGACGAGATGATTGAGTTAGGATGTAGCAAGACTTTGGAGGAGTTATTTGGAGTACGATTCAATGCCATAGTGGGAACATTAATGTGTGAAAGTATGAGCTTCAGTGTCCCTTATCTAATAAATGTTTTAAATGATAAAAGCAAGCTCTGCAGTAAATTTATCTAAACAATCTCACAGCTCCCTCTTGTGGTGCAAACTTACTGCAGGTTGACAATCTGCCTGGCTCCAAAACTTGTTCATTACCACCTGTAGGTCGAAGCCTCAAGTCATTGAGTCATGTGAGAGGGAGGGAAGGACGGAGTGGGTCGAGGGAGGGAAGGACGGAGCGGGGTCGAGGGAGGGAGGGAAGGACGGAGCGGGGTCGAAGGAGGGAGGGTGGGAAGGAGCGGGGTCGAGGGAGGGAGGGAAGGAAGGAGCGGGGTCGAGGGAGGGAGGGAAGGACGGAGCGGGGTCGAGGGAGGGAGGGAGGGAAGGACGGAGCGGGGTCGAGGGAGGGAGGGAAGGACGGAGCGGGGTCGAGGGAGGGAGGGAAGGACGGAGCGGGGTCGAGGGAGGGAGGGAAGGACGGAGCGGGATCGAGGGAGGGAGGGAAGGACGGAGCGGGATCGAGGGAGGGAGGGAAGGACGGAGCGGGGTCGAGGGAGGGAGGGAAGGACGGAGCGGGGTCGAGGGAGGGAGGGAAGGACGGAGCGGGGTCGAAGGAGGGAGGGAAGGAAGGAGCGGGGTCGAGGGAGGGAGGGAAGGAAGGAGCGGGGTCGAGGGAGGGAGGGAAGGACGGAGCGGGGTCGAGGGAGGGAGGGAGGGAAGGACGGAGTGGGGTCGAAGGAGGGAGGGTGGGAAGGAGCGGGGTCGAGGGAGGGAGGGAAGGAAGGAGCGGGGTCGAGGGAGGGAGGGAAGGACGGAGTGGGGTCGAGGGAGGGAAGGACGGAGCGGGGTCGAGGGAGGGAGGGAAGGACGGAGTGGGGTCGAGGGAGGGAAGGACGGAGCGGGGTCGAGGGAGGGAGGGAAGGACGGAGCGGGGTCGAGGGAGGGAGGGAAGGACGGAGCGGGGTCGAGGGAGGGAGGGTGGGAAGGAGCGGGGTCGAGGGAGGGAGGGAAGGAAGGAGCGGGGTCGAGGGAGGGAGGGAAGGACGGAGCTGGGGGGGGGGAGGGAGGGAAGGACGGAGTGGGGTCGAGGGAGGGAGGGTGGGAAGGAGCGGGGTCGAGGGAGGGAGGGAAGGACGGAGCGGGGTCGAGGGAGGGAGGGAAGGAAGGAGCGGGGTCGAGGGAGGGAGGGAAGGACGGAACGGGGTCGAGGGAGGGAGGGAAGGACGGAGCAGGGTCGAGGGAGGGAGGGAAGGACGGAGTGGGGTCGAGGGAGGGAAGGACGGAGCGTGGTCGAGGGAGGGAGGGAAGGACGGAGCGTGGTCGAGGGAGGGAGGGAAGGACGGAGCGGGGTCGAGGGAGGGAGGGAAGGACGGAGCGGGGTCGAGGGAGGGAGGGAAGGACGGAGCGTGGTCGAGGGAGGGAGGGAAGGACGGAGCGGGGTCGAGGGAGGGAGGGGAGGACGGAGCGGGGTCGAGGGAGGGAGGGAAGGACGGAGCGGGGTCGAGGGAGGGAGGGAAGGACGGAGCGGGGTCGAGGGAGGGAGGGAAGGACGGAGCGGGGTCGAGGGAGGGAGGGAAGGACGGAGCGGGGTCGAGGGAGGGAGGGAAGGACGGAGCGGGGTCGAGGGAGGGATGGAGGGAAGGACGGAGCGTGGTCGAGGGAGGGAGGGAAGGACGGAGCGGGGTCGAGGGAGGGAGGGAAGGACGGAGCGGGGTCGAGGGAGGGAGGGAAGGACGGAGCGAGGTCGAGGGAGGGAGGGAAGGACGGAGCGGGGTCGAGGGAGAGAGGGAGGGAAGGACGGAGCGGGGTCGAGGGAGGGAGGGAAGGACGGAGCGGGGTCGAGGGAGGGAGGGAGGGAAGGACGGAGCGGGGTCGAGGGAGAGAGGGAGGGAAGGACGGAGCGGGGTCGAGGGAGGGAGGGAAGGACGGAGCGGGGTCGAGGGAGAGAGGGAGGGAAGGACGGAGCGGGGTCGAGGGAGGGAGGGAAGGACGGAGCGGGGTCGAGGGAGGGAGGGAAGGACGGAGCAGGGTTGAGGGAGGGAGGGAAGGACGGAGCTGGGGGGGCGGGGGGGCGGCGTGGGAACGAGAGAGGGAAGGTGCGGGTGGGGGGCGGGAGAGAGAATAGAGCGAAAGAGAAGAGACATAATTTCCACCGTCATCATCCCCAGGATTTGGTCTCCCGAAGGATGCAGATCCAATCGCGGTGCTGATCCGCTTCCATTGTCGAGCAGGCAGGTGATAATGGCCTGTAAATTATGTGGGTTGGTGGGGGTGGGAATCTCCCATCTTTCCACTTCAACTTTGGTGAGAGACCAGCAAAACTCCAGGAAAATGTATCCAACAACACCAGAGAGAAATCATGGTGGTCTCTAATCAGTTAGTGGCTCCCAACATAAATATCAGCAGCTGGTGTGAGAGGAAACAATGGTGCACCAGTCAATCACACACACTGATTAAAAAGGCTGGGATGATGCAGTGGGTTATACTCTGGCCCATTAACCGATGCGCCCATGGTTCAAATTCTGCCTCCAATGATGGGATGAAAGTCAGCGTCTGTGAAATGGATTTGGGCCGTCACCACCAGTTCCTCGGAGAGAATAAAACTCTCCCCAGTCCAGCACTAGTTGGCAATCACACGGTATGGAAAATCGAGGACAGTCATTCAAGATCCAGGCAGAAGCACGGAGACTTTCTCTGCAGCCAGCTGGAGAATAGCTGGGAGATTGTGTTAAAATTTGAACTTGGGAGTGTGGCAGTGCCGACAGGGCATTATCTTGCTTGCCCCAGTTGCCCCGAGAAAATGGCGAAGAATCACCACCTTGAACCGTTGCAGCCCTTGCGGCAATGGTGCTCCAATGGCTTAGTGTGCCGTGGCTCAGTGGGTAGCACGCTCGCCTCTGAGTCAGAAGGTCGTGGGTTCAAGCTTGAGCACAAAAATCTAGGCTGACACGCCAGTGCAGTACTGAGGGAGTGCTGCACTGTCGGAGGTGTCGTCTTTCGGATGAAACGTGAAACCGAGGCCCCATCTGCTCCATCAACTGGACGTAAAAGATCCCACGGCACTATTTCAAAGAGCAGGGGCGTTCTCTCTGGGTGCCCTGGCCAATATTTATCTCTCAATCAACGTAACAAAAAAAACAGATTATTTAGTCATTATCACATTGCTGTTTGTGGGAGCTTGCTGTGCGCAAATTGACTGCCGCGTTTCCTGCATTACAACAGTGACTACACGCCAAAAGTACTTCATTGGCTGTAAAACGCTTCGAGATGTCTGGTGGTTGTGAAAGGCGCGATATAAATCCAAGTCTTTTTTCCCCCATGATTTTTTGATGTTTGACTTACAACAGCCTGGCTTTAGAGAATATTAAGAGCTAGCCACATGGCAAGTCTGATTCTTTCCTGACACTAGAACACAGGTTAGCAGATATAGTGAATTCAAATTTGACAAACTTGCTGAGTTTTGGACCTCTGGATTCCATTACCAAAACCACTACCACCAGGCCTGAATCCGAGATACTGGAACTGAAAAGTGTATCGTTACATAGCACCCCGTAGCTTTTGAGCACAAAGGAAAATTAACGAAAAATATTGTTATTTGGGAATGTCTCCTTTTCCTCCCAGATTTTTTCCCTCCCTCTCCCAGGTGATTACATGGTTGCGTGTGGGGTGGGGTGGGGTAGCGGGGGGGAAAAGAGGGGATTGGGTGTTTAGTCGTGATGCTCCAGGCATCACGAGTGTGCGGCAGGCTCGATGGGCCAATTGGTCTTTTCGTATGTTTTGTAAAAGTCCATCAGCTACAAAGAATGCCGAGAGGTGTTGGAAGTGATCAAAAGATACTGACATGCAATTCAGTGGATACTTGTGTATTTCTCGAAAGGCAGATTTAAAGAGTGTTCCCCACTATCGATCCAATTTATCCACGGTGTTTATTTAAAAATTAGTTCCGGGGTGTGGGCCATCCCTAATTGGCCTCGAGGTGGCGGTGGTGAGCTGCCTTCTTGAACCGCTGCAGTCCGTGTGGTGAGGGTACCACAGTGCTGTTAGGGAGAGGGCTCCAGGATTTTGATCCAGCGACGATGAAGGAACGGCGATACATTTCCAAGTCAGGATGCTGTGTGACTTGGAGGGGAACTTGGAGGTGATGGTGCTCCCATGCGCCTGCTGCCCTTCATGGTGGTAAAGATCGCGGGTTTGGGAGGTGCTGCTGAAGCAGCCATGGCGAGTTGCTGCAGTGCATCTTGTAGATGGGACACACTGCAGCCATATAAGTCAGTGGTGGAGGGCGTGAATGATTAAGGGTGTGGATGGGGTACCAATCAAGCGGGTGCTTTGTCCTGCATGGTGTTGAGCTTCTTGAGTGTTATTGGAGCTGAACACATCCAGGCAAATGGAGAGTATTCCATCACACTCCTGACCTGTATCTTGTAGATAGTGGAAAGGCTTTGGGGAGTTGGGAGAGGAGTCACCACAGAATACCCAGTGTGCTTAACAAAATATTGCTTTTAGGTGTCCTGTGAAGAGTCGATGTGTGGGGATCATTTGCGTGACTGAGTAACATTACTGGCAAGGCCAATTTGGTTAAAGTATTCTATTTTACATTTGCAAAAAAAAAGAGTAAAACTCACCAATGGAGTTGTTCAGCTTGTCGCCTTTCTTCTTCTTGTTTTTCTTGGTCTTTCCTTTGAGCTGGGGGGACTCCGCAGTGTTTTTATTAGCTTGCTGCTGATCATTAGAAGGGGCAGGTTCGCTCATCGCCAGCACTTTGTCTTCCTTCACGTGGTTGAGCTTCTTCCCGTTGACTCCTTTCTTCTCCTCCTTTCTCTGCTCAGTCAACATTTGGCACTCGGACAGCTTTGGCTTGGGCGTGCCCAGTTCTGCCCGACACCGAGCCGCAGTTTTCTGATGCATCTCGCAGGGTCTGAAGCTCTCGGCCGGCTTTGACGGCCGTTCAGTACTCGGTCTGACCGCCTGCGATTTTAACTTCTGCTTGCTGTTCACTTCATTGTGCGCCGCTGTGGGGTCCGGGCTGATGTTGGCCTCCGACTGCTTGGCCCTTGCCTCCCGCTGAGATGGCGGGTGGGGCGGTCTGGCGTCCTTGCCGTTTGTTGGCGCCTGCTGCGTCGCACTAGGTTCTGGCACTGCTCTCTGCTCCTCTCTGCTGTTTGCCTGCGTGGGTGGAGAGTTGGTAGGTTTTGCTATAGTGTCTGGCTGCTGGGATTTGCTGCTATCGTTTAGCGGACCCGCAGCAGTTTCCTTTAGCCGTGCATTTTGTAGAAAACACTCGCCTTTTTGGGACTCTTTCGTGCGCTCTTTTTTCTTTTTCTTGGCCGATCTGATTTGCTGCAGCTCTTGAAGCCGCTGCAACTCCTGCTTTAGCCGCTCTTCCTCCTCCCGCTGCCTCTGCTCCTCCAGCAGTTGTAACTGTTCTCTCTCGCGGGCTTCGGCCTCGAGACGAGCCTTCTCTTCCTGCAGGGGGGGGGGGAAACAGCAGTGAGTTTTATTGAGCTAAAGCTTTTGTCGCTGTTATAAAAAGGTGCGTTACTCACCCAGCGGCGTGCTAGTCCTTAAGGTCTTCAAATACGTTTCTCCCCCAACTAACACGGAGTTAAGAATTGGGTTCCGCAATTCTGTGGGGGAAAATGTGGCCCAACCCTTCGCTCCCTCATGAGACTGATTTTTTCCATGCCTTATATGCTGTCTAGAGCAAATGTCAGCACTGGTTTCTGAGCATACCTGCCTCGACAAGACATTAGCTTTTTGGGCTTTTCGTGCAATAATTGGACGACAGATCGAGTTGCAGGTGGCAAATGTATGAATTCAAAGGGTCCATTGCATTCCATAGGCTCAACTTGGTGACCTTTCCAGTTCTTTTCATCGAGTGGGTGACAAGCATTTGCATTTTTGCACAGGAAAATGCCTGTCTTATTATCTAATTGATACTGCAATGCCCTGAACCCTGGGGAAGCAGAAATACCAAGCGTCATTCAACAGCAGTGACAGCCACTCATTCTGGTCGCAAAATGTGATCCACTTGGATGTAAAACTCTGTCAATCTGATTTGCAAGTGGCGATCTTAATAACGCACAATCAAGCCAATGTCCCTCGAAACTTCTCTGTTTCTAGAATTCAAAATCCGTTTGGAATGATCCATCACATTGCTACAGAGAGTGCTTCTCAAAACCCACAGACTCCAGAGCGAAGAAGTTTACAGCACAGATTCGGCCCATTCTCTCTCTGCCGATTCCTTATGAGCGCAATCCGAAACTAATCTCGCCACCCCCACCCCCACTTCCCATCGCCCCGTGTCTTCCTCTGCTTCAAACATGTCTCCAATTGTCCCTTAAAAGGGTGCAATAGCCTCTTCCTCAACCACCCCCGCCGTGGGAAGGCATTCCATACTCCAACTACCCTCTGCGTAAAGAGCCTTTTGAATCAAGGCATGGAATACAAGAGCAAGGAGGTTATGCTTGAAATGTATAGAACATTGGTTAGGCCACAGCTGGAGTACTGTGTGCAGTTCTGGTCACCACATTACAGGAAAGATGTGATTGCACTGGAAAGGGTGCAGAGGAGATTTACAAAAATGTTGCCTGGACTGGAGAATTTTGGCTAAGAGGAAAGACTGGGGATGCTGGGACTCTTTGCTTTAGAACAGAGGAGGCTAAGGGGAGATCTGATTGAGGTGTATAAAATTATGAGGGGCCTGGATAGAGTGGATATGAAGGACCTGTTTCCCTTGGCAGAGGGGTCAACAACCAGGGGGCATAGATTTAAAGTAATTGGGGGAGGTTTAGAAGAGATATGAGGGGAAATTGCTTCAACCAGAGGGTGGTGGGGATCTGGAACTCACTGCCTGAAAGGGTGGTAGAGGCAGAAACCCTCACCACATTTAAAAGATTCTTGGATGTGCACTTAAAGTGCTGTAACCTACAGGGCTACGGACCAAGAGCTGGAAAGTGGGATTAGGCTGGATAGCTCTTGGTCAGCCGGCGCGGATACGATGGGCTGAAATGACCCCCTTCCGTACTGTAAATTTCTATGATTCTATGAATCAGGCATTTTGGTTCAAAATCGTGTCTCAATATGAAATATGTGACTCTGCATAAATAAACCACGCCGAGTGTTAACTCAGTATAAACTAAGCGTCGAACCTCAAACCTGCCTGGTCTGTTTGGCTCAGCTGTTCATGGTTTTCATCAACTCAGCCAGTGAGGAAGTTGGGCCAAATCTCAAAATTAAACTCCTAGCAACCTTCACAATGTTACAGAAAAGGAAACCAATAATGAAATAGACTTCAAGTGCATCTTCTCGTAATTCCTCAAGCTCTGAATGACTAAACCTGAAACAGGATATGAAAAGGTTCCTCCATACAATTGTTCTTTGGCTTCAATGTGCACAATAACAGACTGACACTTGTAAATTAAAATACAAAAGTGGAGAAGTTTATGCTCAAGTGGAATGCATTTTGAAACCAAAAATTAAGAGGCTGAATACCTATCTATTCCCAGTGGTTTATCGGATACCAACACACCTATGCCTTGCCAAAACTACTGTGTGAACCTATAGAGAAAGTCTATAACAGAATGACAATCACATTCATAAACTGGCAAAAATAGGGGTGAAGAAACAGAAATGTTGGAGAGAAGTGACTGAAGGCACTGTCAAAGAGTGGGTTTGAGAAGGCTGTTGAAGCTTGGGAGCGATTGGCAAGGTGGAAGGGCTGCGGAAGAGAATGCCAGTGTGTGGGACTGTGATGGCTGAAGGTTCTGCCACTGAGAATAGAGGGGAGTTATAAGGTAGTATAGAGAACAGCGATGGGCACAAGATGGGCCAGTGTGTTGAAGGAGGCTGCAGAGAAAAACAAAGTTTGGGTGTACGGGAAAGCGGTTTCGAAGAGATGGGCTCCACCTAAAGCAGACTGACATTAATGCCTTCACAGTAGGTAAGTGGGTAGGATTAAAACACGATGGGAGAGGACATAACAGACCAAAAAGAAACAAAATGGACAATAGCAGAAAGATCTAATAAAAAAAATAACATTTTGAGGGATAGAATAAATTACTGCAGCATTGGGAGAATATTGATATTTTTAGCTCTCAAACATGAATTATGGGAGAAAGTGTTTCACAAGGATAAGCCTACAATATTAAAAAAAAGATATAGCAGCTATAAAAAGGATGAACATCACAGCAGAAAGGGATGAGAGTAAAATAACGGGGATAATGTGATTAAGAGGAAATTAAAATAACCAATAGGTGCTATAGACCACCTACACCAGGTGAGCTGCTGGATGGGGAACTGTTTGGGCAGATACGGAACATCACGATGGGGAAGGATTTCAATACTTCACAGATTGAAAGGACAGAGCCAGGACAACCTGAAGGTGGATTGTATTGTGGATAAATGAAACCAGGCAACAGTGCCCCTTAAGAATCTGTTCTTTTCAAACATTTGCCAGTTCTAACGTAGGGTCATCAACATGAAACGTTAACTCTGTTTTTCTCTCCACAGATGCTGCATGACCAGCTGAGATTTCCAACATTCTCTGTTTTTATTTCAGATTCCAGCAGCTGCAGTGTTTTGCTTTTGTAACAGTAATTGGGCACTGGGACATCTGCAGGGCATTGGACCCCAAGTTCTTCTCACATTGTAATGATAAATGCTGAGGCCATGGAGCGGGAATAAGCATTCAGTTTTGGTCACCCTATCTAAAGAAGGATTTAGATATATTATAAAGGGTTCACAGAGCAAACAGGATGATTCCAGGCCTGGGGGACTGGGTAATGAAGAATGGCAACTAAACTTATTTTGGCTGGAGTAAAGACCGAGGAGAGACATAATACAAGTGCTCAAAATACTTCGATGAGGATGAGGTAAACAAGGTATTTATCTTGCATAATGAACACAGCGCCAAAGGACACATGTACAAAGTCAGAAGCTTCGAGCAAGGATGGGGATTAGAAGAAACTTTTTCTTCACACAGGCTAGTCGATCTGTGGAACAGACCCCCCCCCAGAGGTGGAAGTTTATTTAGGGACAAGCAGCATCTTGGGAAAAGAAGCTGGATTGATATCTGTTGAGAAGGGAGATTGAAGGAGGGTTATAAAGATATGAACACTTAATTTTCCAGGCGGAATTAGGGAAAATAATTGACTGTGCCTAAAATAGGCCATTAACATAGGTGGTGTGAGAGGGAAGTGCCTGATATTTGGACAATGGATGGAATAGCATCAAGGAGCTGAACGCCCATTTCTTTGGATTCAAAAGTATTGCCATCATGACAGGGAGATGCACAAGAGCTGCACTCCAAAGATATTTCACATAACAATCAAGCAGTGACTATTTATCGCTGTGTGACTGGACGCCAAAAGGGACATAGAAACAAAGCAAATAGGTGCAGGAGTGGGCCATTCGGCCCTTCGAACCTGCACCACCATTCAATAAGATCATGGCTGATCATTCACCTCAGTACCCCATTCCTGCTTTCTCTCCATACCCCTTGATCCCTTTAGCCGCAAGGGCCACGCTGCGTGTCCGAATCGAAAGCCTAAAGGTAAAGCAGCGCAGCGGAGACGGAGGGTGCAGAAGGTGGTCTGCTCCAGCCTGTGGGACGGAGAAATCGCTTACCTTTCGCTGCTTGTGTCGTGCTCGCTTTGCTGCCCTCGAGCTGCTGACTGGTTTGGATTCTGTGCTATTTATAAACTGTAATAGATCTTCTACTTTTCTGTGGTCGACTATCTGCTCTTTCTCCAGGATCTGGTCTGCTTTCTTTGGCTGCTCCTCTTTGCGTTTGGTGAGCCGTAACCGTAGCTTCTCCCGCATTTCAGCATAGTTTCTGCTCGTCGGCGCAGCAGGCGGCTGAAAGACACGGGCAACAAGGTTCAATTGCAGGCGCCTGCTCCGTAATTGGTCCAAATCAACACAACTAAAGGGTGACAGCAAGTTTAAACCAGTTACAAATCGGTTCACACTAAAGTCGGGCACTAAAACTGGACTACTTTTGCATCTGGAAGCAAAATAAACCCCAATAGCAACGCTGCTGTGTCGAAGATGATCGGGTCAACTGCCAATGCAGCAGATGGACAACCTTAGACTATATTGTACAAATTGTTTCCGGCCAGCTGTTCATATATACGTACTGGGGTCGAATTCATGAAGAATGTCACGGCTTAAATAAAAAAGACACGCAGTTAAAAGGTGGTAGAAAACAGGCTTTTGGAAGCGGGATGTTTAAAGCCAACCGGGATGTTGCTAAAGGTGCTGCATTTGGCATCAATACTGCCCCTCTGCGTTTCTCTCCCTTAGCCCTCGTTAAAGTTAGGATGGCCAGAGACTGCTATCCGGTGACCCCGCTAGTGTGCGCAGGCCTGGCCTGGGATGAGCACAGTGGCTCAGGCTCGGCTGCGATGGCTCCCACAATTAAATCGCCGCTGACACTCACTGACAAGGTTTACACATGAGTAATGGCCCCCTCGGTGAGGTACTGTAGGGTACCTGTGGAACTGCCCCCCCCCCACCCACCAGCAAGAACTCACCAGCTTCAGGGGAGGATGATGACTGGTGGGAAAAAAAAAATTAAAACCCCATGTCCTTTTATACGGTTAACTGTTTTACTCAAAATAATTAAAATGGAGGGATTATTAGACTGCCCACTGGCCAACTCTTCCCAACCTCCGTTAGCATAAACTTTGTGTTACAAATATCCAAATACTGATGAGAGAATCTAGAGCAAAGAGAGAGAGAGATGGAACACACACTATGCACTTTTCATCATGCAAGAGGTACATTCCTTTGCTCGATAGTGGAAATAGGACAAGTCGCAGAGTCTGTATTGGTTTAGTGCCTCGGGTGAACGCGCCGATAAACTTTCAGCCTGTACTGCCAGTTTTCTTTGGTGCACTTTCGTTGAGGGCGACGGAGCAATCCTTGCGGGTAGCGTCACCTCACCAGCTCTCAGCTGCAAAATCCGGCACTGCATTTGCAATGAAGTCAACACAGAAACTGCACCGTTATTGATTGCGTGCATTTTAAGATGGCTCCACGTTTGGTAGGAGCCCCGGCAGCTCAGCTGGGTAAGACAATGGGTAGCTGAGCGATCTGCAGCAGTAAGGTCCCAAGTTCAATCCCTGGTCAGTGCAGTGCCGAGCCGAGTTAGCGGATTGCAAATGGGATGCTGGTAGGAGCCCATCCTACCTCCACGCCCTTGGGGAGGGAGAGGAAAATGGGTTACTTCTGATCTGATCTCCACGTAACCTGCCCGTGTGTGTTTGACAAACTATGGCTTACCAGCTGGCATCAAGACACCCCGCAGCCTCCAATGTGCTGTAAAGTTCATAGATTCTTACAGTATCCACAAGAAAAAACTGCATACACATTTAAAAATGATTTGACTAAATGCACTAACTATATTCTTAGTTCCCAAAAGAATGAATCACATTTCCATCGTATTGATTCCACCCAAAAATAACTTCTCAATTGCTACATTACAATTCCCCGATCTGACATAAATAATTGCAAAAAAAAACTTGCATTAAAAAATATCTCTAATGCTTCACATGATTTATGAATTAAATAGCCCTTTTGTTTCTGGCACGATCCCACAAACAGCGTCATGAATCAAAACACCGTGAGATCTTCAACACAGGTGGACTCAATGGAACATTGTAAAGGATGGCACCTCCGACAGTGCAGCATTTTGTCAGTACTGCCTCCATTCTGTGCTCAAGTCCTGGAATGGGGCTTGAACTACAAACTTCTGAATCCAACTGAGCTGAGGTCACACTTGCATTCAGATATTGATTTAAAAAAAATAAAGTGTCCCATCTTCGACTGTCAGACACAATCTGCATGATCCAGAGGAGATTTAATAGGATGTTGCCTGCTGGACAATTTTAGCTATGAGGAAAGATTGGATAGGCTGGGGTTGTTTTCTTTGGAACAGAGGAGGCTGAGGGGATACCTTATTGAGGTGTATAAAATTATAAGAATGCAGGGTGGTTGCAAGGTGGCCAAGACTGGGAATTAAACATACAGGGGTATCTGACGATTCGGAAAGATAGACAAGAAGGGAAAGGAGGTGGGGTAGCTCTGTTAATAAAGGATGATATCAGGGCAGTTGTGAGAGACGATATTGGCTCTAATGAACAAAATGTTGAAGCATTGTGGGTGGAGATTAGAGATAGTAAGGGGAAAAAGTCACTGGTGGACGTAGTTTATAGGCCCCCAAATTATAACTTCACAGTGGGGCAGGTAATAATCAAGGGAATAATGGAGGCATGTGAAAAAAAAGGAACGGCAGTAATCATGGGGGATTTTAACCTACATATCGATTGGTCAAATCAAATCGCATGGGGGAGCCTTGAGGAGGAATTCATAGAATGCATACGTGATTGTTTCTTAGAACAGTATGTTACAGAACCTACAAGGGAGCAAGCTATTTTAGATCTGGTCCTGTGTAATGAGACAGGAATAATAAACGATCTCCTAGTAAAAGATCCTCTCGGAATGAGTGATCACACTATGGTTGAATTTGTAATACAGATTGAGGGTGAGGAAGTAGTGTCTCAAACGAGCGTACTATGCTTAAACAAAGGGGACTACAGTGGGATGAGGGCAGAGTTGGCTAAAGTAGACTGGGAACACAGACTAAACGGGGGCACAATTGAGGAACAGTGGAGGACTTTTAAGGAGCTCTTTCATAGTGCTCAACAAAAATATATTCCAGTGAAAAAGGGCGGTAAGAGAAGGGATAACCAGCCGTGGATAACCAAGGAAATAAAGGAGAGTATCAAATTAACAACCAATGAGTATAAGGTGGCCAAGGTTAGTGGGAAACTAGAAGATTGGGAAAATTTTAAATGACAGCAAGAATGACTAAGAAAGCAATAAAGAAAGGAAAGATAGATTACGAAAGTAAACTTGCGCAAAACATAAAAACAGATAGTAAAAGCTTTTACCGATATATAAAACGGAAAAGAGTGACTAAAGTAAATGTTGGTCCCTTAGAAGATGAGAAGGGGGATTTAATAATGGGAAATGTGGAAATGGCTGAGACCTTAAACAATTATTTTGCTTTGGTCTTCACAGTGGAAGAACAAAAAACATGCCAAAAATTGCTGGTCACAGGAATGTGGGAAGGGAGGACCTTGAGATAATCACTATCACTAGGGGGTCAGTGCTGGACAGGCTAATGGGACTCAAGGTAGACAAGTCCCCTGGTCCTGATGAAATGCATCCCAGGGTATTAAAAGAGATGGCGGAAGTTATAGCAGATGCATTCGTTATAATCTACCAAAATTCTCTGGACTCTGGGAAGGTACCAGCGGATTGGAAAGCAGCTAATGTAATGTCTCTGTTTAAAAAAGGGGGCAGACAAAAGGCAGGTACAGTTTAACATCTGTAGTGGGGAAAATGCTTGAAACTATCATTAAGGAAGAAATAGCGGGACATCTAGATAGGAATAGTGCAATCAAGCAGACGC
Source organism: Pristiophorus japonicus (assembly GCF_044704955.1). Classification (NCBI taxonomy): domain Eukaryota; kingdom Metazoa; phylum Chordata; class Chondrichthyes; family Pristiophoridae; genus Pristiophorus; species Pristiophorus japonicus. Next base: position 15,457,589 of record NC_091977.1, on the reverse strand, counting down.
AACATGGATTCATGAAGGGGAAATCATGTTTAACTAATTTACTGGAATTCTTTGAGATATAACGAGCATGGTGGATAGAGGTGTACCGATGGATGTGGTGTATTTAGATTTCCAAAAGGCATTCGATAAGGTGCCACACAAAAGGTTACGGAAGAAGATAAAGGTACGTGGAGTCAGAGGAAATGTATTAGCATGGATAGAGAATTGGCTAGCTAACAGAAAGCAGAGATTCGGGATAAATGGGTCCTTTTCGGGTTGGAAATCGGTGGTCAGTGGTGTGCCACAGGGATCGGTACTGGGACCACAACTGTTTACAATATACATAGATGATCTGGAAGAGGGGACAGAGTGCAGTGTAACAAAATTTGCAGATGACACAAAGATTAGTGGGAAAGCGGGTTGTGTAAGGACACAGAGAGGCTGCAAAGAGATTTAGATAGGTTAAGTGAATGGGCTAAGGTTTGGCAGATGGAATACAATGTCGGAAAATGTGGGGTCATCCACCTTGGAAAAAAACATTAAAAGGGAATATTATTTGAATGGGGAGAAATTACAACATGCTGCGGTGCAGAGGGACCTGGGGGTCCTTGTGCATGAAACTCTTTTAGAAAAAGCCTACTGCACCTGGTATTCCCAGGCAGTCTCCCGTCCAAGTACTAACCAGGCCTGACTCTGCTTAGCTTTACGAGATCAGACGAGATCGGGCGTTTTCAGACTAGTGTGGCCTTAGGCTAAATTTTAGTGCTTAAGTCCCTGGAGTGGGACTTGAACACACAACCTTCTGACCTTGAAGCGACAGTGCTGCCCACTGAGCCACGGCTGAACCATGTCATTGTGCATGAATCCCAAAAAGTTAGTTTGCAGGTGCAGCAAGTAATCAGGAAGGCGAATGGAATGTTGGCCTTCATTGTGAGAGGGATGGAGTACAAAAGCAGGGAGGTCCTGCTGCAACTTTATAGGGTATTGGTGAGGCCGCATCTGGAGTACTGCGTGCAGTTTTGGTCACCTTTCTTAAGGAAGGATATACTAGCTTTGGAGGGGGTACAGAGACGATTCACTAGACTGATTCCGGAGATGAGGTGGTTACCTTATGATGATAGATTGAGTAGACTGGGTCTTTACTCGTTGGAGTTCAGAAGGATGAGGGGCGATCTTATAGAAACATTTAAAATAATGAAAGGGATAGACAAGATAGAGGTGGAGAGGTTGTTTCCACTGGTCGGGGAGACTAGAACTAGGGGGCACAGCCTCAAAATACGGGGGAGCCAATTTAAAACTGAGTTGAGAAGGAATTTCTTCTCCCAGAGGGTTATGAATCTGTGGAATTCTCTGCCCAAGGAAACAGTTGAGGCTAGCTCATTGAATGTATTCAAATCACAGATAGATAGATTTTTAACCAATAAGGGAATTAAGGGTTACGGGGAGAGGGCGGGCAAGTGGAGCTAAGTCAGATCAGCCATGATCTTGTTGAATGGCGGAGCAGGCTCGAGGGGCTAGATGGCCTACTCCTGTTCCTAATTCTTATGTTCTTATAGAGTGGATAGGAAGGACCTATTTCCCTGAGCAGAGGGGTCAACAACCAGGGGGCATAGATTTAAAGTAATTGGTGGGAGGTTTAGAGGGGAATTGAGCGGAATTTTTTCATCCAGAGGATGGTGGGGGTCTGGAACTCACTGCCTGAAAGGGTGGTAGAGGCAGAAACCCTCACCACATTTAAAAAGTACTTGGATGCGCACCTGAAGTGCCGTCACCTTCAGGGCTACGGTCCAAGAGCTGGAAAGTGAAAGGCTGGATAGCTCTTTGTCGGCCGGCGTGGACACGATGGGCCGAAATGGCCTCCTTCCCTGCTGTAAATTTCTATGATTTTAATCAACGCAAAACACCAGGTAGCATTCCGTTGCCCAAGTAAAGCTGCTACTGTCATTGTTCCGTGCAGTGAAATGGATGGAGACACAGAGGTTAGAGCAAAAATGACATCGGATTTACAGCACAGAAATAGGCCATTCGGCCCAACAAGTCTAGCCCGTTGTTTGTGCTCCACAAGAGCCTCCTCCCACCTTAAAAGTGACAATATGGTGTGTGCGCACAATATTATCAGCAGTGTTCACCAAGATTTAGAACAAGAAAGCCACTTGATCACACTAAGAATTGAAGTTATAATTGCCCCTGTAGATATAAATGTAGCCCTTTCAAAGAGTTTTTTGTTGAATTAGTCACTGGCTTCCTGTAAAACATGCACTATTCCATATAAAGACTGAAAAGGCTGCGGCTTTTTTCTTTAAAAAAAAAAGACCGAGAAGTGACCCAATAGAGGTCTTTAAAATTAGAATGGGGTTTGATACGGTAGATGTAGAGATGGTGTTCCCACTTTTGTGGAAATCCAAAACTATGGGTCATAAATATAAAATAGTCAGGAATAACAGTAAGACATTCAGGAGAAATTACTTTACTCAGAGAGTGGTTAGAATGTGGAACTTCCAACACAGGGAGTGGTTGAGTCGAATAGCAGAGATACTTTTAAGGGGAAACTGGATAAGTACAAGAGGGAGCAGGAAATAGAAGTATATGCTGATGGGGTTAGATGAAGTAAGGTGGGAGGAGGCCTGTGTGGAGCACGAACACCAGGATTGATCTGTTGGGCCACACTCTTGGTAAAGAAGTTTCTCCTGAATTCCCTATTGGATTTATTAGTGACTATCTTATATTTACTGGACTACCACACAAGTGAAAACATTTTCTCTTCTGCTATATCTAAACAAGTCATTGGCTGCTTCAGCAGTGAGTTCACTCTTACTACAATAGTAACAGGCAGTGGGTAAGCTGGAGTACTGCTTGTAGTTCTGGTCACATTACAGGAAAGATGTGATTGCACTGGAAAGGGTACAGAGGAGATTTACAAGAATGTTGCCTGTACTGGAGAATTTTGGCAATGAGAAAAGATCTGAGATGCTGGGTCTGTTTTCTTTGGACAGAGGAGGCTGAGGGGAGACCTGATTGAGGTGCATGAAATTATGTAGGGGCCTGCATAGAGTAGATTGGCAGAGGGGATTAACAACCAGGGAGCATAGATTTAAAGTAATTGGGAGGAGGTTTAGAAGAGATATGAGGGGAAATTGCTTCAACTAGAGGATGGTGGGGGTGTGGAACTCACTGCCTGAAAGGGTTAATGATAGAGGCAGAAACCCTCACCACATTTAAAAAATACTTGGATATGTACTTAAAGAGCCGTAACCTACAGGGCTACGAACCAAGAGCTGGAAAGTGGGGTTAGGCTGGATAGCTCTTTGTCAGCCGGCGTGGACACGATGGGTCGAAATTTCCTCCTTCCGTGCTGTAAATTTCTATGATTCTGTCTTCTCCTCACAAGGCGTTAATAACTCTGGAAAAATGCGCACTCTTCCACGGCTTGACACAGCATGCCAGCATGATGCCATTGGTCCTCTGAAAGGTTGAGACGCGCGGAATATAATTGGAAGCAGAAGCTGTAGCAGAAATGATACACCGTTTCCCCCCCACCCCCGCCGCGCCCTGAGCAAGGATCACTCACCCCGCCATGCCCAAAAAATTCACAGTAGCAGCAGTCACAGTACTTTCCTTCCTTCTGATTGGTTGACGTTGAGGTACTCGAGCTGTGTTCTGAGCAGCTATCTTCATCTTGGCTCTCTTCCCCGTCAAACTGCTGATGATCGTACACATTGCCGCTCTCGCACGGGTGTCCCTCGCAGTCCGGGTCACTACAGAAGCATCAAACCAGTAGTTAGACCAGAGATAAGCTTGACCACACACAAGGATGGCAAGAATACAAAAATATAGGGTTTAACCTCTGCGAATTCTCGAGAGATACCATTTTTTCAAAGCTTGTTGTTTCTAAAGGTTCAATTGGTGATTACTATTCAATAAATTATGATTTTTCTTCAACCACAGCTCGCCCGAGCTCGCTCCAACCGGCTTACTCCTTTTCAGTCCTCGTTTGCTGTGCAGATTCTTTTCCTGCCCTGTAAATCACTCGTAAACTTCTCTCAGTACATAAAGTTGTTGTTGTTAATTCTAGCCTGACTGCTTTATATAGTGACTTATTATGTCTCTCAGAAATGTCTCAGTGCTTTGACACAAGGAATTACTTCGGCAAAATGTGGTAACTAATTTAAGCACAGCACAATCCCACGCAGCGGCAATGTGCAGTTGATCGTGGTGTTGGGTGAGGGAGGAACGGCAGCTAGGGAGTCAGGAGAATCTTTTTCGAATGGTGTCATGGGACCTTTTACCACCCACCTGAACCAAAGGAACAGGCATTCGTGACCTCACTTTAAAATCACATCCAAAGGACGGCACCTCCGACAATGCAGCGCACTCTCAATCCTGCACGGCAGCATCAGTCTACATTAGGTGGTTGATGCGTCAATATATTGGGCAACAGGGCTTCTGTGTTGGCCTAATTTTCTATTTAAGCAAAATCAAATGTAGAACAAAGTGGAATGTAATCAGGATCAGTTCTACTTCCGTCCCCATGTCTAACGTCAGTGGCCACAATACACAAAGGTCAACGTTGGACAACATTATCACATCATTGTAACTCAGCTGCAGCCATTGTAACTCAGCTGCAGCATCCACCATGAAATATATGTATGAATGTATGAACATAAGAAATAGGAGCAGGAGCAGGCCATACGGCCCCTCGAGCCTGCTCCGCCATTTAATACGATCATGGCTGATCCGATCATGGACTCAGCTCCATTTCTCTGCCCGCTCCCCATAACCCCTTATTGTTTAAGAAACTGTAACTCTGTCTTAATTCAATGCACAGCTTCCACAGCTTTCTGAGGCAGTGAATTCTACGGGTTTACAACCCTCAGAAGAAATTCATCCTCATCTCAGTTTTAAATGGATGGCCCCTTATTCTAAGATCATGCCCTCTAGTTCTAGTCTCCCCCATCAGTGGAAACATCCTCTCTGCATCCACCTTGTCAAGCCCCCTCATAACCTTATACGTTTCGATAAGATCACCTCTCATTCTTCTTGGATTCATTTTGTTCCAGACTTGTTTTACACGACACATTAAATGGAAACGCCAATAACCGTAACAGTCAACAGATACACGTTGTGTACTAACCTGCAGACACTGGCTGAAGCACTCACTGAACTTTCTGTAGTAGCTACAGGGGGTGCAGTTGAGGTTGGACAGAGCCCAGAATGAGGATCGACAAAACCTGGGGCGGTGGAAGCTGTCTTTGGGAAAGGCGAAGTCACAAGGTTAGGCATGTGAGGTGCAGAGGCAGGGGACAGCGGCGTGGGTGCGAGAGATGGAAGAGATGTTAAACCTGTGGGGCTGTTCCTTGGTGCGACTGGCGTGGGATGTCTGTGGTCCTCTTTACCTAAATTGTGGAAAACTTCACCTGTACCAAAAGCAAAGCACAAAGGAAGTCAACAACTTGGAACACTACGATTGGAAATGCTGAACACCAACATATTACCACTCTGGGTTAACGTATTTCCTCAAGTACAGAAACACTTGGAAAATAGAAGACATCATAAAGTAACAGAACAAATTTTGTGGCAGAAAAACTAAGGCTCAGTGTTAGCTTTTCACCTGAAGTCTGCAATTTGTTTTGCAAGTGGCACCTTGTGTGTCTCAACCTCCAGATAGGCCTGTTCTAGTCCTCAAGCTGTGGTAAGTGTTTAAAATGTTAAAATAATTTGAGAGGGCAGATGGAGTATAATGTTGGAAAGTGTGAGGTTATGCACTTTGGCAGAAAAAAAATCAAAGAGCATTTAAATGGAGAAAGATTGCAAAGTGCCACAGTACAGCGGGACCTGGGGGTACTTGTGCATGAAACACAAAAGGTTAGTATGCAGGTACAGCAAGTGATCAGGAAGGCCAATGGTATCTTGGCCTTTATTGCAAAAGGGATGGAGTATAAAAGCAGGGAAGTCTTGCTACAGCTATACAGGATATTGGTGAGGCCACACCTGAAATACTGCGTGCAGTTTTGGTTTCCATATTTACAAAAGGATATACTTGCTTTGGAGGCAGTTCAGAGAAGATTCACAAGGTTGATTCCGGGGATGAGGGAGTTGACTTATGAGGAAAGGTTGAGTAGGTTGGGCCTCTACTCATTGGAATTCAGAAGAATGAGAGGTGATCTTATCGAAACGTATAAGATTATGAGGGGGCTTGACAAGGTGGATGCAGAGAGGATGTTTCCACTGATGGGGGAGACTAGAACTAGAGGGCATGATCTTAGAATAAGGAGCTGCCCATTTAAAACGGAGATGAGGAGGAATTTCTTCTCAGAGGGTTATAAATCTGTGGAATTTGCTGCCTCAGAGATCTGTGGAAGCTGGAACATTGAATAAGTTTAAGACAGAAATAGACAGTTTCTTAAACGATATGGGATTATAGAGAGCAACCAGGGAAGTGGACCCAAGTCCATGATCAGATCAGCCATGATCTTACTGAATGGCGGAGCAGGCTCGAGGGGCCGTATGGCCTACTCCTGCTCCTATTTCTTATGCCGAGAAACTATTCCCTCTGGTAGGGGAGTCCAGACCAAGGGGAAGTCATCTTAAAATTAAAGCTACGCCATTCAGGAGCAGAATCAGGAAGCACTTTTTCCACACAATGGTAGTAGAAATCTGGAACTCTCTCCCTCAAATGCTGTGGATGCTTTCACCACTGAGGAAGATAGATTTTTGTTGGGTCAGGATATCAAGGTACATGAAGCAAAGGTGAGAAAAATAGAATTGAGGTGCAGATTAGCCATGATCTAACTGAATGGCCTACTGTTTATAACAGCTCCACTTTCTACAACAGGGCACGTTGTTAACCATTGCTTTGCCAGGCCAAACATAATGGAGAAGAGAGATCAACATTGGAGCCTAGGTGAGTTGAGAGGAATGACCCATTGCCCTTAGCAGAGAGGTCAGTAACCAGAGGGCATAGATTTAAAGTAATTAGAAGGATTAGAGGGGAGTTGAGGAGAACCTTTTTCACCCAGAGTGTGGTGGGGGTCTGGAACTCTCTGCCTGAAAGGGTGGTAGAGGCAGAAACCCTCACCACTTTTAAAAAGTACTTGGAGGTGCACTTTAAGTGCCGTAACCTACAGGGCTCCGGACCTAGATCTGGAAAGTGGGATAAGGCTGGATAGCTCTTGGTCGGCCGACGCGGACACGATGGGCCGAATGGCCTCCTTCTGATTAAACTTCCATGATTCTACGGTTCCATGATTTGAACTGAGTCTGCTGATCATCAGTTAGAGAAACAAACGCATTGCAGCATTTGAAAAAACCCAATTTGCTTACTGCCAGCTGCCAAATGCGTGGTGATGGGCAGCTTTGAAGAGGGGAAAGGTGGAGAGAAGGGAACAAGAAATTAAAAGCAATTCACTTAGTCGTCACACCAGATACCCTTAAAAAGCTTCGCTGATGAAATAGTCTGATCATCCTTACTAGAACAGTTATTAGGTTTCCCCAGCACTCGTGCACCCTTTGTCGACTGTTCAACGCTACCTTCCCTTTGTTCTATTGACAGAACTCATTAACCAGCTATAGCCGACTCTCAGACCCCGTGAATGAGAAGAACTGAATTAAATGGAGACAGCAGTCTAAGTGGCCAGAGGGTTTCCTGAAGGCAGCGCCTGTCAGCTATCCAATAAAACTTGCTTGTGTTTCTTGAAGTGTTGCTGTACCAACTTTAAAAAAAAAGGATTACATTAGTTTCAAAGTGCACAAAAGTCTCTTTGTCTACATGAGCAGTCGGGTCTCGAGCTGACAAAAGTATATCTAAGGGTTTTAGTGCCAGTGGGTGCAGAGGTAGACTTGGAGGCAGGCAATGCTATGATGGATAGGATGTGGTGTTTAAAGCCCAGCCAAGGGTCAAACAGAATGCAAAGATTGTAAGTGGTGAGGTTCAACCACAGAAACCAGGGAGGGAGATGGAGCCAAAAATGATGGTTCAGTGAAATCCCGGTGACAGCACTGATCTGCTGTATGGAACTGAAACAACAGTCACAGATTCTATTTCTGTACAGCAGACAACTGCGAACTTGACAGGAAATGAATTAAGTTTATATTAAGCTGCAGAGCTAAAAGAAGTTTGATGCATGATAAATGAGCGAGAAGGCAAGCCCGCAAGTTGCTGCAGCTTAATAATTAGGGCGTCACGGAGCTGAAGTGCAATTTTTACAATGCACGTAGCCGATAATGTCACGTGGCAAGCTGTTGTCCCTTATGTGCACAGCACAGATTTTGTTCCACCCACAGGGAGCTGCCCAACCAGATCGACCTCCCCCACAGCTGGAAAAAAGATTCAAAAAAAGCTGTGCGCTGATGCTCACCACCAGCTGTAACCATCGCCAATCAGTATCGGCTGCACACTACAAGAGCCAAACAGCTTGGCACTCAACAAAAAAGTCTTGCATTTATATAGCACCTTTCACAACCTCAGGACTGACATGACAGCCAGTTTACGCAGAGCAAGCTCTCGCATACAGCAATTGAAATAATGATCAGATGATCTGGGTTTTTTATAAAGTGATGTTGGTAGACAGGTAAATATTGTCTGGGACACTGGGGAGAACTCTCCTTCGTGGGATTTTTACATCCTCCTGAGAAGGCAGACGGTTTAACTTCTCAACTGAAAGACGGCATTCTCTGACAGGTAGCTCAACTCAATTTTTCTGGCTTTGCACCTCGAACAGTGCTTCGCTGCACTGGGAGTGTCAGCTATCATGCGCTCAGGTCTCTGGAGTGGGACTTGAACCCACAACCTTCTGACTCAGCAGCTAGAGTGGCCACCCATTGAGCCATGGCAGACACCTTGTCACACTGTACGCGATACGAAGGGAAACACCTTGGCTTTCAGCGTGTACCAGTATCCAGTCACTACGATGCCCACTCCCCAAAAAAGACTGCTCTATACGGGCTCTCCCCAGCGGAGTGACGCAGTTATCTGCAGAGTAGCTGAGCCCAACAGCTGATCATGGGGATGACAGGAGGGGCACTGCCGTTTTAGACTCAGAAACCCTGGGTGAGGGAAGGGAAGATGGGAATCAATCCATCGCCAGAGTTCTTGGCCATAATTGCTATCCAGCGACTCGTACTAGAAGTGCATGGGTGCGCATGTCAAAGGAGGCAGGACTGAACTGTGGTGGCTCATGTTGTGAAAACTAACGCGTGAAGAATAGCCATTTGGAAAAGGTACTGGGCTCTGCCAGACACTTCTGGAAACTGAATCCCAGCAAGCGATTAACCCATCAATAGATCAATCCTACTGAAAGAGATTGATGGACTAGGCCTATATGCCAAAGCGTTTAGAAGAATGAGGGGTAATTTCATTGAAACATATAAACTTCCTGATGGGATAGATGTAGGGAGGATGTTTCCTCTGGCTGGGGAGTCTAGAACCAGGGGTCAGTATCTCAGAATAAGAGGTCAGCCATTTAGGCCTGAGATGAAGTGAAATTTCTTCACTCAGAGGGTTGTGAATCTGTGGAATTCTCTACTCCAGAGAACTGTGGATGCTCAGTCATTGACTACATTCCAGACTGAGATCGATAGGACATTCAATAAATTTAAGACAGAAATAGACAGCTTCTTGAGCGATAAGGGGATAAGGGGTTATGGGGAGCGGGCGGGGAAGTGGAGCTGAGTCCATGATCAAATCAGCCATGATCTTATTGATGGCCTACTCCTGTTCCTATTTTTTATGTTTTTATGATAGATGTTTAGATACCAAGGGAATCAAGGGATATGGGGATAGTGTGGGAAGGTGGAGCTAAGGTCGAAGAGCAGCCATGATTTTACTGAATGGAGGTGCAGGCTCAAAGGGCCGAATGGCCTATTCCTACTCCTATTTCTCATGTTCTTAAACATGGTAACGAATGGTGGGGAAAATGATTAGAAAGAAAAGACAAGCTATAAAGTCAAAATATCCATCACTGAATCAGAACACTGAGATGTACATTCTATGAAAGAGCTCTCAAAAAAGAAGCCTGTATAATAACTCTGATACAATAAGCTAGACTCAACTGAAGTTAAACTCTCGAGAAAGTGGGTTGGTTTTACCTAGTGATGTAGGCCTTTTGGATGAGACTTTAAACTGATTGGAGCTAGATTGCACAGTAGTGGCTGTAGATGAGACAGATGAGGTGGCTGAGGAGGTTGCCATGACGACTTTGCTTGTGTCCATGGAGGCAGGGGGATTGTAGAGACATTTTTTCCTTGCTGCAGGCTTTTTCTCCTTGGTATCCGTGACAGCAGTATCTGTGCTGGTTGCGGGAGGAAGTGCTTCAGGCCTAATCTCTGGCAGTGGTGACCCCAACATGTCACCTATGGAACAAGGACAAATATAGATGGTAAACATTGAAAACTCTTCCCGTGTCGTCACCAAATTACCATGGACTGCAATACCTTCACAGTGCTCTTAACTTCAGACCACGCTTCGGAAATGTTATTATATTTCAGTTTAAAATAAAGGAATCTATGAATTTTATTTCTCTCTAGTGATTGGACAGACACATAGCAGGTCTATAACGATATAGACTAGATACCAGGACAATTGCTTTCCTCAGAAGACATTTTACTGTCTGGGAAATTGAATGTTTAAGTATGGATTAAAAAAAAAAATAATTCACAGGATGTGGGCATCGCTGGCAAAGCCCATTTATGGCCCATCCCTAATTACCCTGGTAGTGAGCCGCCTTCTTGAACCGCTGCAGTCCATGTGGTGAAGGTACTCCCACAGTGCTGTTAGGGAGGGAGTTCCAGGATTTTGACCCAGCGACGATGAAGGAACGGTAATATATTTCCAAGTCAGGATGGCGTGTGACTTGGAGGGAAACTTGGAGGTGGTGGTGTTCCCAAAACACACTGGAACTTACATTGCATAAAAGAGCGCTCATAAAGGAAACCTGTATAACTCCGATATAATAATCTACAGTGGATACAGTGCAGTCCTTTTGAAAAGGGACTCAACAAGTTCCTGAAGAACAATGAAAGTAGGGTGCACGAGGGGGTTATGTGGGTTAACTAAATCTGCCTAGTGATGTATCATGAGTAACCATGGTCGCGTGGAGCTTGCTCAGTTGACTGGAAGAATTGGTGAGGGATTTCTCCTTATTTCCCTTTCTCCACACATGAAATTGGTTGCCGGTTTATTGTTGATTCTTATCCTCCACAGAGGGCAGTGCACAAGGTCGCACCATCTAATGCCTGATGAGCCAAACCCTCTTTTCTTGCCCTTCTTTTCATAAGTCTGTCATTTAATTTGTGATGATCACAAGTGGGAGGAAAATTGATTAAGTTCCACACACAGATAGCAGGGTGCTGGGAAACATGCACAATAAATAATCACAATTTTGTGGAAGGCGGGTGGGAATTTTGTGCTCCCTTTACAGTTGAGGTTATGGAACATTGGGTTCATTTAAGAACCAACTGCATGCTACAATGCGAAGAAAGTAGGGTTGGTATTCTGGGAGAGTAACACACGAACATAAGAAATAGGAGGAGTAGGCTATTTGGCCCCTCGAGCCTGCTCCGCCATTCAATAAGATCAGAGCTGATCTGATTATGAACTCAGCTATAGATATTCCAGTGAAAAAGAAGGGTGGTAAGAGAAGGGATAACCAGCCATGGATAACCAAGGAAATAAAGGAGAGTATCAAATTAAACACCAATGCGTATAAGGTGGCCAAGGTTAGTGGGAAACTAGAAGATTGGGAAAATTTTAAACAACAGCAAAGAATGATTAAAAAAGCAATAAAGAAAGGAAAGATAGATTACGAAGGTAAACTTGCGCAAAACATAAAAACAGATAGTAAAAGTTTTTACAGATATATAAAACGGAAAAGAGTGACTAAAGTAAATGTTGGTCCCTTAGAAGATGAGAAGGGGGATTTAATAATGGGAAATGTGGAAATGGCTGAGACTTTAAACAATTATTTTGCTACGGTCTTCACAGTGGGAGACACAAAAACCATGCCAAAAATTGCTGGTCACAGGAATGTGGGAAGGGAGGACCTTGAGACAATCATGATCACTAGGGGGGTAGTGCTGGACAGGCTAATGGGACTCAAGGTAGACAAGTCCCCTGGTCCTGATGAAATGCATCCCAGGGTATTAAAAGAGATGGCAGAAGTTATAGCAGATGCATTCGTTATAATCTACCAAAATTCTCTGGACTCTGGGGAGGTACCAGCGGATTGGAAAGCAGCTAATGTAACGCCTCTGTTTAAAAAAGGGGGCAGACAAAAGGCAGGTAACTATAGGCCGGTTAGTTTAACATCTGTAGTGGGGAAAATGCTTGAAACTATTAAGGAAGAAATAGCGGGACATCTAGATAGGAATAGTGCAATCAAGCAGACGCAACATGGATTCATGAAGGGGAAATCATGTTTAACTAATTTACTGGAATTCTTTGAGATATAACGAGCATGGTGGATAGAGGTGTGCCGATGGGTGTGGTGTATTTAGATTTCCAAAAGGCATTCGATAAGGTGCCACACAATAGGTTACGGCAGAAGATAGAGGTACGGGGCATTAGAGGAAATGTATTAGCATGGATAGAGAATTGGCTGACGAACAGAAAGCAGAGAGTCGGGATAAATGGGTCCTATTCGGGTTGGAAATCGGTGGTTAGTGGTGTGCCACAGGGATCAGTGCTGGGACCACAACTGTTTACAATATACATAGATGACCTGAAAGAGGGGACAGAGTGTAGTGTAACAAAATTTGCAGATGACACAAAGATTAGTGGGAAAATGGGTTGTGTGGAGGACACAGAGGCGCTGCAAAGAGATTTGGATAGGTTAAGCGAATGGGCTAAGGTTTGACAGATGGAATACAAGATCGGAAAATGTGAGGTCATCCACCTTGGGGAAAAAAAACAGTAAAAGAGAATATTATTTGAATGGGGAGAAATTACAACATGCTGAGGTGCAGAGGGACCTGGGGGCCTTGTGCATGAATCCCAAAAAGTTAGTTTGCAGGTGCAGCAGGTAATCAGGAAGGAAAATGGAATGTTGGCCTTCATTGAGAGAGGGATGGAGTACAAAAGCAGGGAGGTCCTGCTGCAACTTTATAGGGTATTGGTGAGGCCGCACCTGGAGTACTGCGTGCAGTTTTGGTCACCTTACTTAAGGAAGGATATACTGGCTTTGGAGGGGGTACAGAGACGATTCACGAGGCTGATTCCAGAGATGAGGGGGTTACCTTATGATGATAGATTGAATAGACTGGGTGTTTACTCGTTGGAGCTCAGAAGGATGAAGGGTGATCTTATAGAAACATTTAAAATAATGAAAGGGATAGACAAGATAGAGGCAGAGAGGTTGTTTCCACTGGTCGGGGAGACTAGAACTTGGAGGCACAGCCTCAAAATACGGGGGAGCCAATTTCTTCTCCCAGAGGGTTGTGAATCTGTGGAATTCTCTGCTCTAGGAAGCAGTTGAGGCTAGCTCATTGAATGTAATCAAGTCACAGATAGCTAGATTTTTAACCAATAAGGGAATTAAGGGTTACGGGGAGCGGGCGGGTAAGTGGAGCTGAGTCCACGGCCAGATCAGCCATGATCTTGTTAAATGGCGGAGGAGGCTCGAGGGGCTAGATGGCCTACTCCTGTTCCTAATTCTTATGTTCTTATTATCAGCTCCACTTTCCCCGCCCGCTCCCCATAACACCTTACTCCCTTATCGATTAAGAAGCTGTCTATCTTGGTCTTAAATTTATTCAATATCCCGGCTTGCACAGCTCTCTGAAGCAGCGAATTCCACAGATTGACAACCCTTCGAGAAGAAATTTCTCCTCATCTCAGTTTTAAATGGGCAACCTCTTATTCTAAGATTATGCCCCCTAGTTCTAGTCTCCCCTATGAGTGGAAACATCCTCTCTGCATCCACCTTGTCAAGCCCCCTCATAATCTTATAGGTTTCGATAAGATCACCTCTCATTCTTCTGAATTCCAGTGAGTAGAGGCCCAACCTCCTCAACCTTTCCTCATAAGTGGGCACGTTTCATCTGAACCCATCTTGCAGATTTTATTGTTGGGTAATGAAACACTTTCCATTTCAGACACTCACTTAGCTACAAGCCCTCCCAGGTCAGGAATCGCAGAGCAAATCTCTGACTCCACCCTGACAACATATCTCAGCTCCAGTCTCAGAAGTGCACCCCACTATTGCACGACTGTCACTTGTTTCCATTTGCTACACCAGCCATCCGGTGTTCCCTCTCTCAGTCAGGTTGCTATTTCAGTACTGGCTATGGTGAAGTTTTGTGCTGTAGGCACATGCCCACAGGAGTTGGGCGGAGACTGCCCAAACGCATCACGCTGACGACCCTTAGTTGGCTGACAGAGAGAGGACCATCATCCATCAGCCTGGGCTGGATTTAAATTCAGGGCTAAGCGAATAAAAGAGCATCTGACCCAATGTCCCCACCCTGTTCCTTATTATAGTAACATGTAAAATTAAAAAGGATAATAGAATATTACAGCACAGGAGGCCATTCGGCCCATCGAGTGTGCGATGACTCTCCACTCCACCCGCTCGTTCCCCATATCCATGTAATTTTTTCTCCTTCAAGTATTTATCCAATTCCCTTTTGAAGGCTACTGTTGAATCTGTATCCACCAGCCTGTCAGGCAGTGCCTTCTAAATTCAAACCACTCGTTGCGTAAAAGAGTTTTTCCTCACGTCGCCTCTGGCTTTATTGCCAATCACCTTAAATCTGCGCCCTTTGGTTACCGACCCTTCAGCCAATGGAGAGTTTCTCTATTTACTCTATCTAAACCTGACATGATTTTAAACATCTCTAGCAAATCTCCACTTAGCCTTCTCGGCTCCAAGCAGAAATACCTTTCTAGTGTGCTCTCTGCTCCAGTAAAATAAGTTTCCAGTGTGAAGATATCAGAGACAGTACGGAGAAATTTCAAAACACGCACATGATGTTAAAAATGACATCATATTATAATCAATCAAGCAGCAGCAATTCACAGAACCGTGTTGAAGGGTTTCTTGCCCTCAAGTCAATCAAAATGTAAAGGACAGCTCCTTACCAGATAATGTTTCTGGAAGGAAAGCAGCAGGGTTCCATGGTTTGTCCCCGTTTATTAGTTCTGATCCCCAGAGACTTGCCAATTTATGGGACGTAAGGAGCGGGTTGTTCCAGTCAGTACTGCCAAAACAACTTGGGTAGATGTGGTCCTGGAGGGAAGCATTGAACACCTGATGTTTGCTCGTGTGATTGGGAGGCGGGGCTGACGGAAGAGTCTGCGAAGCAAAACAAAGCAAAATTACATGGTTGCAATTCTACGGCACCGTGTCAACACGTCGCTCTCGAACTTGCACGCTCAAGCCAATGTTGCCACAAATTGTTTTTGGATGCGGGGCCCCTTTAAGGGACTGCACGGTCCATTCAAATTACCGCACATGCGCATTTTTTTGGCCATTAGGACGCTGTTGAGCCGGCTGCGCAACACCTGCAGATCGCTGCGCATCTTAAAGGGAACATTGGCTCAAGCTGCTACTAGGCAGGTGAGAGGACTGGAATAGCTAACCATATATTTATATGGGCTGATAAATTAGTGATGGTCAACAAGTGTCCATCCCATCAGTCTCAGCTGATATCAAAAATGTGTTACAACTTGGCTTCATAGTGAAGGGGCACGACTGTTATAACTGACATTGGTACTGTTCAGACACATTCTGTAGTATCTTTTCTAAAGAAAAAGGCCCTTCCTTATAGAGAAAGTCAAATTGGCGTTTACATAGCAGCTTGTGGCATCTTTCAGAAAATGGCACAAAGCTCGACACGTGCAACGACTTATTTTTAAGTGCAGTTACTGTATGTAGACAAGTGGGAAAGTCACTTTATGCACATCAAGATGACAGATTAGTTAATCTGATTGGTGTGTTGAGGGAAGAGCGTTGGCCAAGACACATAGAATGCTCTGCTCTTTGGAGTGATGCACAGGGCTTTTCAATCTCCACCGGAACAGGCGGGACAGGTCTGAGGTCCTCCAAAGGTCTGCATCTCTAGCGCAGTCCTGTGCAAGTGCTGCATTGTCAGAGTGTCAACCTCAATTTGTAATGTTTTTAATTGTTTCTTCGCTCACAGAATGTGGGCGTTGCTGGCAAGGCCACATGTGTCGGCCATCCCAAGTTATCCCGAGAAGGTGGTCGTGGGCCTTCTCCTGGAAGCTTTCCTTGTGATAGTGCTGCTATTATAGGAACAGGAATAGGTCATTCAGCCCCATCATTCAATGAGATCATGACTGATCTGTAACCTAACTCCATCCACCCACCTTGGTTCCATA
Organism: Pristiophorus japonicus; assembly: GCF_044704955.1. Taxonomy (NCBI): domain Eukaryota; kingdom Metazoa; phylum Chordata; class Chondrichthyes; family Pristiophoridae; genus Pristiophorus; species Pristiophorus japonicus. Next base: position 15,441,280 of record NC_091977.1, on the reverse strand, counting down.
GCCCTTACATCTATCGATCTAAGCTTTAAAATGATTAATTGGGCTATCATCTACTGCTTTTTGTGGGAGATTGTTCCACACTTCTACCACCCTTTGCATGAGAAAGTGTCTCCTGAATGGCCTGGCTCTGATTTTAAGGTAATGTCCCCTTGTCCTAGACTCCCCCACCAGCAGAAAACGTTTCTCTCCATCTATCCTAACAATTCCTTTCAAAATCCTAAAAATCTCAATCAAATCAACCCTTTCACCTTCTAAATTCCAGCGAATACAAGCCCAGTTTATGTAATATCTCCTCATAATCTAACCCTTGGCGTCTTAGTAACATGGTATTAGGTCAGCAACGGAAATTCACACTTGATATAGATGGATGTTTAACATTCTGATAATTATTCCCTTAGTCTAATAAACAATGCACCAAACTTTAAATTCAAGGTAAATGCACAATTTTAAGAACCCAAGAACATAATTGGAGCAGGAGTAGGTCATACAGCCCACCAAGTCTGCTCTGCCACTCAATAAGATCATGGCTGATCTTCGACCTCGACTCCACTTTCCCCCTATCCATTGATTTCTATAGAGTCCAAAAATCTATCAGTCTCAGCCTTGAATATACTCAACGACTCAGCATCCACAGCTCTCTGGGGTAGAGAATTCCAAAGAATCACAACCCTCTGAGTGAAGAAATTCCTCCTTATAGTCTTAAATGGCCGGCCCTTATACTCACACTATGTCCCCTAGTTCTAGACTCTCTGGCCAGGGTAACCAACCGCTCAGCAAATACCCTGTCAAGCCCCCTCAGAGTCTTCTGTTTCAATGAGATCACCTCTCATTCTTCTAAACGTCAGAGAATATAGGCCCAATTTTATCAATCTCTCATAGGACAACCCTCTCATCCCAATCTAGTTTTTTTTAAAAAGAGAGAATGACAAAGAACTGAGAGCAATGGTAAAAGCAGATGTGCACAATTCATTAATAGACTCCTCTTAAGAAACAAGCACATAAGAACATAATAGGAGCAGGAGTCGGCCATTTGGCCCCTCGAGCCTGCTCCGCCATTCAATAAGATCATGGCTGATTCGATCATGGATTCAGCTCCACTTCCCTGCCCGCTCCCCATAACCCTCGACTCCCTTAATCGCTCAAAAGTCTGTCTATCTCAGCCTTAAATATACTCAATGACCCAGCCTCCACAGCTCTCTGGGGCAGAGAATTCCATACATTTACAACCCTCAGAAGAAATTTCTCCTTATCTCAGTTTTAATGAGTGGCCCCTTATTCTAAGACAATGTCCCCTAGAAGTGGAAATATCCTCTCTGCATTCACCTTGTCGAGACGCCTCATTATCTTATAAGTTTCAATAAGATCACCTATCATTCTTATGAACTCCAATGTGTATAGGCCCAACCTACTCAACCCATCTTCATAAGGCAACCTCCTCATCTCCGGAATCAACCGAGTGAACCTTCTCGGGACAGCCTCCAATGCAAGTATATCCTGCCTTAAATACGGAGACCAAAACTGTATGCAGTATTCCAGGTAAGGCCTCACCAATACCCTGTACAGTTTGTAGCAGGACTTCTATGCTTTTATACTCTATCCCCCTTGCAATAAAGGCCAACATTCCATTTGCCTTCCTGATTACTTGCTGTACCTGCATACTAATGTTTTAGAAATATCAAAAATAGGCCATTCTGCCCTTCGAGCCTGCACCACCATTCAATAAGATCGTGGCTGATCATTCAGCTCAGTACCCCTTTCCTGCTTTCTCGCCATACCCCTTGATTCTTTAGCCATAAAGGCCATATCTAACTTCCTCTTGAATATATCCAATGAACTGGCAACAACAACCCTCTGCGGTAGAGAATTCCACAGGTTAACAACTCTGAGGAGAAACTTCTTCATCGAGGTCCTAAGTGGCTTACCCCTTATCCTTAGACTGTGACCCCTGGTTCTGGACTTCCCCAACATCGGGAACATTCTTCCTGCATCTAACCTGTCCAGTCCCGTCAGAATTTTATATGTTTCAATGAGATCCCCTCTCATTCTTCTAAACTCCAGTGAATACAGGCCCAGTTGATCCAGTCTCTTCTCATATGTCAGTCCTGACATGTCGGGAATCAGTCTGGTGAACCTTCGCTGCACTCCCTCAATAGCAAGAATGCCCTTCCTCAGATTAGGAGACCAAAACTGAACATAATATTCCAGGTGAGGCCTCACCAAGGCCCTGTACAAGTGCAGTAAGACCTCCCTGCTCCTATACTCAAATCCGCTAGCTATGAAGGCCAGCATGCCATTTGCCTTCTTCACCGCCTGCTGTACCTGCATGCCAACTTTCAATGGCTGATGTACCATGACACCCAGGTCTTGGTGCACCTCCCCTTTTCCTAATCTGCCGACATGGATATAATATTCTGCCTTCATGTTTTTGCCACCAAAGTGGATAACTTCACATTTATCCACATTATACTGCATCTGCCATGAATTTGCCCACTCACTCTGTCCAAATCACCCTGCAACCTCTTAGCATCCTCCTCACAGCTCACACCACCACCCAGCTTAGTGTCATCTGCAAACCTGGAGATATTACACTCAATTCCTTCATCTAAATCATTGATGTATATTGTAAGTAGTTGGGGTCCCAGCACTGAGCCCTACGGCACCCCACTAGTCACTGCCTACCATTCTGAAAAGGATCTATTTATCCCATCTCTCTGCTTCCTGTCTGCCAACTAATTCTCTATCCACGTCAATACATTACCCCCAATACCATGTGCTTTAATTTTGCACACCAATCTCTTGTGCGGGACCTGGTCAAAAGCCTTTTGAAAGTCCAAATACACCACATCCACTGGTTCTCTCTTGTCCACTCTACTAGTTACATCCTCAAAAAATTCTAGAAGATTTGTCAAGCATGATTTCCCTTTCATAAATCCATGCCGACTTGCACTGATCCTGTCACTGCTTTCCAAATGTGCTGCTATTTCATCTTTAATAACTGATTCCAACATTTTCCCCCACTACTGATGTCAGGCTAACCGGTCTATAATTCCCCGTTTTCTCTCTTCCTCCTTTCTTAAAAAGTGGTGTTACATTAGCTATCCTCCAGTCCAAAGGAACTGATCCAGAGTCGATAAACTGTTGGAAAATGATCACCAATGCATCCACTATTTCTCGGGCCACTTCCTTAAGTACTCTGGGATGCAGACTATCAGGCCCTGGAGATTTATCGGCCTTCAATCCCATCAATTTCCCTAACACAATTTCCTGACTAATAAAGATTTCCTTCAGTTCCTCCTTCTCGCTAGACCCTCGGTCCCCTAGTATTTCCGGAAGGTTATTTGTGTCTTCCTTCATGAAGACAGAACCAAAGTATTTGTTCAATTGGTCTGCCATTTCTTTGTTCCCAATTATAACTTCACCTGATTCTGACTGCAAGGGACCTACGTTTGTCTTCACTAATCTTTTTTCTCTTCACATATCTATATAAGCTTTTGCAGTCAATTTTTATGTTCCTAGCAAGCTTCCTCTCATACTCTATTTTCTCCCTCCTAATTAAACCCTTTGTCCTCCTCTGCTGAATTCTAAATTTCTCCCAGTCCTCAGGTTGGCTGCTTTTTCTGGCCAATTTATATGCCTCGTCCTTGGATTTAACACTATCCTTAATTTCCCTTGTTAGCCATGGTCGAGCTACCTTCCCCGTTTTATTTTTACTCCAGACTGGGATGTACAATTGTTGAAGTTCATCCATGTGTTCTTTAAATGTCTGCTATTGCCTATCCTCCGTCAACTCTTTAATATCATTCGCTAGTCTATTCTGGCCAATTCACGTCTCATACCATTGAAATTACCTTTCCTTAAGTTCAGGACCCTAGTCTCTGGGTGATGTGGCCATAATATGGTAGAATTCTCCATCTTAATAAAGAATTCTACCATATTACGGTCACTCTTCCCCAAGGGGCCTCACACAAGATTGCTAATTAGTCCTTTCTCATTACACATCATCCAGTCGAGGATGGCCAGCCCTCTAGTTGGTTCCTCGACAAATTGATCTGAAAAACAATCCCTAATGCACTCCAGGAAATCCTCCCTCACCGATTGCTACCAGTTTGGTTAGCCTAATCTATATGTAGATTAAAATTGCCCATGATAACTGCTGTACCTTTATTGCACACATCCCTAATTTCTTGTTTGATGCTGTCCCCAACCTCACTTCTACTGTTTGGTGGTCTGCACACAACTCCCACCAATGTTTTCTGCCCTTTGATATTCTGCAGCTCTACCCATACAGATTCACACCATGCAAGGTAATGTCCTTCCTTACTATTGCGTTAATTTCCTCTTTAACCAGCAACGCTACCCCACCTCCTTTTCCTTTCTGTCTATCCTTCCTGAATGTTGAATATCCCTGGATGTTGAGTTCCCAGCCTTGGTCACCCGGGGGCCATGTCTCCGTAATCCCAATTATATCATATTCGTTAATAGCTGCCTGCGCAGTCAAAAAAAGCCTTTTGAAAATCCAAATACATCACATCCACTGGTTCTCCCTTGTCCACTCTACTAGTTACATCCTCAAAAAATTCTAGAAGATTTGTAAAGCATGATTTCTCTTTCATAAGTCCATGCTGACTTGCACTGATCTTGTCACTGCTTTCCAAGTGCGCTGCTAATACGTCTTTAATAATTGATTCCAACATTTTCCCCACTACCGAGGTCAGGCTAACCAGTCTATAATTCCGTTTTCTCTCTCCCTCCATTTTAAAAAAGTGGGGTTACATTAGCTACCCTCCAATCCATAGGAACTGATCCAGAGGCTATAGAATATTGGAAAATGACCACCAATGCGTCCACTATTTCATTCACAAGGACCCCCAGGTCTCTCTGTAGTATAGCACTTTGCAATTTTTCTCCATTTAAATTATAATTTGCTTTTCTATTATTTCTGCCAAAGTGGACAACCTCACATTTTCCCACATTAAACCCCGTCTGCCAAATTTTTGCCCATTCACTTAGCCTGTCTATATCCCTTTGCAGATTTTGTGTCTCTTCCTCAAAATTTGCTTTCTCACCCATCTTTGTATCATCAGCAAACTTGGCTACATTACACTTGGTCCCTTCATCCAAGTCATTAAAATAGATCTGAAATAGTTGAGGACCCAGCACCGATTCCTGCGGCACACCACTAGTCACTGTTTGCCAACCGGAAAATGATCCATTTATCCCCTTGCGAAATATCTCCTTAAATGTCTGCCACTGCTCATCAACTGTCCTATACTTTAGTCTATTTTCCCAGTTCACTTTAGCCAACTCTGCCCTCATACCTTTGTAGTCTCCTTTATTTAAGCTTCGGACCCTTGTTTGAGAACCAACTTTATCACCTTCCAACTGAATTTGAAATTCAACCATATTATTTATGATCACTCATTCCTAGAGCATCTTTTACCATGAGATCATTTATTAATCCTGCCTCATTACACAGTACTAGATTTAAGATAACCTGCTCCGTGGTTGGTTCCGCAATGTACTGTTCAAGGAAACTATCCCGGATACACTCTATGAACTCCTCCTCAAGGCGACACTGGCCAATTTGCTTTCTCCAATCAATAGGAAGGTAAAAATCGCCCATGATTATTGCCGTTCCTTTATTACAAGCCTCCATTATTTCTTGATTTATACTCCATCCAACAATGTAGCGAAAGAGGGTCTATAGACTATGCCCACCAGCGACACATCAGGCCGGCTAATACTCAGCGACATATCGACGGTGCATTTCAGCATTTTGCTGAATCATTCGCAACGGCTAGTTATTAAGCTGAAAACAAGGCGAGAACCCTAAATACGATGCACATCAAACCAGTACAGCTGTTCTGTGCACAAAAATTAAATGCATTTCAAGATTAAATCATTCAGAAAGGTGCTTCGGTACCTTTCCACAGCAGGACGAAGCCTTACCTTGTTGTGCGTGAATGGCGGAGTTGTTGCGTACAGGGTTGGGTGGAGGAGAGGTCGAGGCAGGTGAGGGATGGTGTGCAATGGTAAATGTCCATGGATGTGTGGGTAGAGGTGAAGAGCCGGGTGGGAAGGCTTCTCTGTGGGTAGAAACTGGTGGCCGCTGGGTAGACGCCCGGCTGCAAGTGCGGAGGTGTTCAGCCCAGAGGCTTCTTGCTTGCAGACATGGCATTCACAAACATTCTGAACCTGGTCAGCCTTCGGAAGAAGAGTAAACATGTTTAGCGCCTTCATCTGATGTCAAATGCACTTTTAAGAGGTGCCTTGGATTGGAGTGACCCCATAATTAGAAAGAAAGACTTGCATTTCTATAGCGCCTTGCACGACCACCGGACACCCCAAAGCACTTTACAGCTAATGAAGTACTTTTGAAGTGTAGTCACTATTGTAATGTAAAAAACATGGCAGCCAATTTGTGCACAGCAAGCTCCCACAAACAGCAATGTGATAATGACCAGAAAATCTGTTTTCGTGATGTTGATTGAGGGATAAATATTCGCTAGGACATCGGGGATAACTCCGATGTGTCCAGCTGAGCGTGCAGTTTAACGTCTCATCCGAAAGACAACAGATGGAATACCAAGCCTGAAGGAGGGGGGCAGAGGGGGAAAGATAGTCTGAGCAGGTGGCAGCAGCGCAAGGATTCACATGACTGCTTGGTTATGATAGAGCCACACCGGACCGTACAAAACCGCCTGGCATGTGTGTCATACACCTGAGATACAGCAGAGATTTACTCATACAAGCACGGCAGCACGCTGCATCCAGGTGATCCCAGCAGGGCAAGCAATTCGACACTGGATACAAGGTCCAATGGCAAATCCTGCTAATCTTGCACTAAAAGGCATGGAGGAAAAGAAAATGCTGGTCTGAGAAACAACAAATCATTTGCCTTGGATATCAACAATGTGTTTATTTTTTCCCTCCCAGACACTTTTACTGGTTGACATATTGGTGCCGTTGTTCTTACACTGATGCAATGAGTCTGCTGGCATTATTGTACAAATTGGTACATCAAGAGTTACACACTAAAGGATCAGGCTGCTTGATTGGCAGTGGTCATTGAGGGATTTTACCCAGCATCAAAGCACTGACCACACTTGACCAGCTCCGCTGGGCGGGCCACATTGTCCGCATGCCTGCCACGAGACTCCCAAAGCAAGTGCTCTATTCGGAACACTTACACGGCAAGCGAGTCCCAGATGGGCAGAGGAAACATTTCAAGGGCACCCTCAAAGCCTCCTTGATAAAGTGCAACGTCCCCACTGACACCTGGGAATCCCTGGCTCAAGACTGCGCTAAGTGGAGGAAGAGCATCTGGGAGGGTGCTGAGCACCTCGAGTCTCGTCGCCGAGAGCATGCAGAAAGCAAGCGCAGGCAGCGGAAGGAGCGTGCAGCAAACCAGACTCCCCACCCACCCTTTCCTTCAATGACTGTCTGTCCCAGCTGTGACAGAGACTGTAATTCTCGAATTGGACTGTACAGTCACCTGAGAACTCACTTCGAGTGGAAGCAAATCTTCCTCGATTTTGAGGGGCTGCCTATGGTGATGATTACCAAGAAGGGCACCCTACCAAGTCTGACAGTGCCATGGGTAGGAATTTTATGCTTGTGCAATTGGGAGTTATCATCAATAGCACCTTGAGGGTCAGAATCCATGCTGTTGATGACTTCCGCTATTTAATGAGGGGAGATTAATGACTAAAGGATAACATTCTGTCAGTTCATTAAAGTGCAATTAACTTATAAATAGGACGACTTAATCATTGATACAACTGCACAATTTTGTTTCAAAGACTGTTTCCGATTTAACAGCCTTCAACTACACTACATGTTTACAAGAACAAAAAATATACATCCATTTTTCTTAGTTGTGAGCCTGAAGTAATTATTCTGAGAAAAGAAGCAAGACTTTATCACAACACCTATTACTTGCACTTGTATAGCACCTTTAACATAATAAAATAAATCATAGTGTCTCCGACAAGTGGAAACAACTGAGCATTAATGGGGGGGGGGGTTACTAATGGAAAATTGAATAAATACTTGGAGAAAAAACTGCAGGAATGTGGGAAAAGAGCTGGGGAGTGGAACTAACTAGATTTCTCTTCGAAAGAACCGGTGCAGACTCGATGGGCTGAATGGCCTTCTTCTGTGCTGATCGATGAAAGATCAAAGAGGTAAGTTTGAGGATGCTTTTGAAGGAGGGGTGAGAGCTAACAAGGGGAGGTTCAGGGCAGGCCGCGATAGATGGAAGCTCTGTGTTTGACAGTGGAGTAGAGGGAAGAAAAGATTGAAAGGAGGCCAGAGTTGGAATAGGAGGTGGTGGGGGGAATTGCTGGATTGCAGGCCCTAAGGAGGTTTCACAGGTAGGGAAAGCTGAGGTCAAGGAAGAGGTTGTAGATGACATAGAATTTCACAGAATTTTACAGCCCAGAAACAGGCCATTCAGCCCAACTGCTCTATGCCGGTGTTTATGCTGCACATAGGTTCCTCCCACCTTACTTCTTCTCACCCTGTTATATATGCATACTATAGATATACGCTGTGTAGTCACTGTATAGTTGCGTAAGATGGAGACTTGTTTACCGGAGGTACTATCAACAAGGTTCACACTGTATACACTATGCTGGCATCACCAGAGGGCGCAACTGGTGGAGGCCCAGAGGTCACCTGTACACCACAGGTACCCAGGTATAAAAGGCAGTCCAACATGTGGTATCCTCACTCTGGAGTTATATTAAACGGACTAAGGTCACTATAGTTCAAGTGCAATACTTTGCCTCGTGGAGTCATTATCAGAGCATCGAAAGACATAACACTATCAACATATCCTTCTACTCCTTCCTCCCTCATGCACTTCACTAACTTCCCCTTAAATGCTATTTGCCTCAGCTACTCCAGGTGGGTGCAAGTTGCACATTCTAACCACTCCCTGGATAAAGTTTCTCCTGAATTCCCAAATGGATTTATTAGTGACTATCTAATATTTACACTTGTAAATTAGGGCAAGGATTTTGAAATCAAGCTGTTAGCAGGTTTGACAAGGAGTATGACGAGAGGGGAGAAGGACCAATTGCACAACAGAATTTGGGCTCTAGACTTTTGGACAATTTATAAATTGAAGACTAGAACACAGAAGACCTGGAGAAATCAAGTCTGACAACGACAAGAGTTACATTATCAGTGTGGAAGGAGATGGGTGATGGAAATAGGAGTCGCGGTGGTAGCTAGGATGAGGAATGCTAAGACACTGAGGCTGTGCAATGTCAGACTAAGTCTCCGAGAGCAGCCAAGGAGAACTATGGAGTCAGGGAACCGTAAAGGATAGTTTACATCTTGCCAATATAAAGTTGAAAGCTGTCCTTCCTCATCCTGCACTTGATACTGATTAAGCAGTTGAACATTGGTGGTTGAGTATTTCCAGGAGGAGGAGCTCGAGTTGTCAGGAAACACGAGAAACTGGGACTCGTTTCATTAAAGCAGCGAAGATTAAGAGGAGATCTGATGGAAGGTTTGAAAGTTTACGAGGGCTTGATGAGGAATCGCATATGGTGGTAGAGAGATAAAGCTGGTGGTCGTAATTGTGCATGTGACAGCAGACCCCATGCCTATAAATTACATCATTGAGGGTAGTATGTAGCCAACAAAAGAGGGCCAAGAATGGGGTCGTTGGGCATACCTATGGTGACTATTAGGAATAGTCGAGCCTAGAGGGAACAAAGGCTCGGATGAGGGTTTCAGCAAGCCAACCTTGCAGTGAATAGCCTGGCTAGCTATGGCATATAGGTGGGAAATAATGGGAGCAATGGGGGGAATTATAGCAGGGTTGGGGGGGGGGGGCGGGGAAGGAACATGGGGAAAGATAGTGAGGAATTTGAAGGGGACGATAGAAATTAAAATTGACGGATCTCAGTCAAGAATTCTCACTGGCTTTTTGGAACTATTAATATTCAAGGAGTATATGAACTATCAAATGATACCATTTACTGATTTAGCAATGTTCACATAAAAGCAAACATTCTCTCTCCAACCATAAATCCACAATGACAGAATTGTATAGCACAAAAGGAGACCCTTTGATCTACTGCACCTGTGCTGGGACTCAAAGAGCTTTCTACTTAATCCTGCTCCCAAGTTGTTTCTCCAAACCTTTCTAAATGTTTCTGTTTCAAATATTTCTTCACCCCTCTTTTAAAAGCTATTATGGATTCCGCTTGCACCACCATTTCTGGTACGGAATTCCATGTCCCTATAACAGTCTGCGCAAAAATTTAAAAATCTCCTAACCTCTTGAATTTTGTGTGGTACAGATTTTAAATTTGTGCCTCTCGAGTTACTGACTCACCGACCATTCGAAATAGTTTACCTCAGCAAGCACTTAACAAGAACATAAGAAATAGGAGCAGGAGTAGGCTATACAGCCCCTCGAGCCTGCTCCGCCATTTAATACGATCATGGCTGCTCTGATCATGGACTCAGCTCCACTTCCCCACCCGCTCCCCATTTCCCCTTATCCACTTATCGTTTAAGAAACTGTCTTTCTCTGACTTAAATTTATTCAATGTCCCAGCTTCCACAGCTCTGAGGCAGCGAATTCCACAGATTCACAACCCTCAGAAGAAATTTCTCCTCATCTCAGTTTGAAATGGGCAGCCCCTTATTCTAAGATTATGCCCCCTAGTTCTATTCTCCCCCATCAGTGGAAACATCCTCTCTGCATCCACCTTGTCAAGCCCCCTCATAATCTTATACGTTTCGATAAGATCACCTCTCATTCTTCTGAATTCCAATGAGTAGAGGCCCAACCTACTCAACCTTTCCTCATAAGTCAACCTCCCTCATCTCTGGAATCAACCTTGTGAACCTTCTCTGAACTGCCTCCAAAGCAAGTATGTCCTTTCATAAATATGGAAACCAAAACTGTATTCCAGGTGTGGCCTCACCAATACCCTGTACAACTGTAGCAAGACTTCCCTGCTTTTATACTCCATTCCCCTTTGCAATAAAGGCCAAGATTCCATTGGCCTTCGTGATCACTTGCTGTACCTGCATACTAACCTTTTTTGTTTCATGCACAAGTACCCCCAGGTCCCGCTGCACTGCAGCACTTTGCAATCTTTCTCCATTTAAATAATAACTTGCTCTTTGATTTCTTTCTGTTAGAGTGCATGACCTCACACTTTCCAACATTATAGTCCATCTGCCAAATGTTTGGCCACTCACTTAGCCTGTCTATGTCCTTTTGCAGATTTTTTGTGTCCTCCTCACACATTGCTTTTCCTCCAATCTTTGTATCGTCAGCAAATTTGGCTACGTTACACTCAGTTCCTTCTTCCAAGTCATTAATATAGATTGTAAATAGTTGGGGTCCCAGCACTGATCCCTGAGGCACCCCACTGGTTACTGATGAGTTCATTCTCGGGTTGGCATTTATCCCTACTCTCCGTTTTCTGCTCGTTAGCCAATCCTCTATCCATGCTAATATATTACCCCCAATCCCGTGAACTTTTATCTTGTGCAGTAACCTTTTATGTGGCACCTTGTCAAATGCCTCTGGAAGTCCAAATACACCACATCCGCTGGTTCCCCTTTATCCACCCTGTTTGTTACATTCTCAAAGAATTCCAGCAAATTTGTCAAACATGACTTCCCCTTCATAAATCCATAAATGTTGAAACTCTCCATCAGATCTCCTCTTAATCTTCGCTGCTGTAATGAAACAAGCCCCAATTTCTCAAGTGCTTCCCGACAACTAAAGCTCCTCATCCAATAGTGAATCTCTTCTGCACCCTCTGCCTGGCCTTGGCATTCTTTGTAAAGGTGCACAAAATGGAACACTGTATTCTAACTTCAGCTTAACCAATAATTTGCACAGGTTTAGCATCACTTTTTGTACTCAATGTCCCTATTTATAAAGGCTATGATCCTCATGCTTTTTGTTCTTAAAAAAACCCCAGCTTTATCATAGAAACATAGGCCCCAAGTTTCCACATGATTTGCTCCTGATTTTTAGGAGCAACTGGTGGAGAACGGAGTATCTTAGAAATCGCAATTCTCCACATTTAAGTTTTCTGCAGTTCTAGTCATGTAGAACAGTTTCACTTTGGAACAGAATTTTTTTTTTCAAAAGGGGGCGTGTCCGGCCACTGACGCCTGATTTGAAAGTTTCCACAGTGAAAACGTACTCCAAACTAACTTAGAATGGAGCAAGTGAAGATTTTTGTAGGCCTGAAAAAACCTTGTCTACACATTAAAAAATCAGGCGCAGGTTACAAATTAGGCGTCCGGAACGAGGTGGGGGGGGGATAGGGAAGTCATTAAATTCTACAATAAATCCTTAGTTATACTTATACAAATATTATACAAACAATTCCAACCTGAATAAAAATTTATAAGCAAAGAAAAGATTAAATAAACCATGTTCCTACCTGTGTGAAAGTGCTTCAGGCAGGGAAAAGGCTGCAGGAAGCCTCACAAGTTGAGGCAGCCGTTCCCGACGGCGGGGGGGGGGGGGGGGGGGGGGGGGGAGAGGGGAGGAGGCAGTGAGGGCCCGACCGACGGCAGCGGGGGGGTAGGCAGGGAGATGGCAGCTGTTCCCGACGGCAGCGGGGGGGGGGGAGGCAGGGAGAAGGCTGTAGGAAGCCTCAAAAGTTGAGGCAGCACCCGCCCCCCTGCCGTCGGTCGGGCCCATCGGGAAACGGCTGCCTCAACTTCTGAGGCTTCCTGCAGCCTTCTCACTGCTGCAAGAAGCCTCAGTGCTGATCATGGAAGGGCAATGTGGTTTTATTAAAAAATGTAAAAAATTGAACAGCTGCAAAGAACTACAAAAATGGCCGAGTGCTAATGTTTCTTTCACACTGCGCATGCACGAACGCTCCAACGCGCACGCGCAGGGTTGCCGGCACGAAAAAAAACTCATTTAAATGGCACCCGCCCCCTCCTACTTACAAAATCGGCGCTAGCGGTAGGCTCCACCCCCTGGGCGCCGCGCCAAGCTGACATCGAACTGCAAAGCGCTCGAGAATAGCGCGTTTTTTTTCAGGCGCCGTTTTCGGCACAAAAAACGGGCGCCCAGCTCGGAATGGCGCCTGTTTTGCCGCGTGTGGAAACTTGGGGCCATAGACATAGAAAATAGGTGCAGGAGTAGGCCATTCAGCCCTTCGAGCCTGCACCACCATTCAATAAGATCATGACTGATCATTCACCTCAGTACCCCTTTCCAGCTTTCTCCCCATACCCCTTGACCCTTTCAGCCATAAGGGCCATATCTAACTCCCTCTTGAATATATCCAATGAACTGGCATCAACAGCTCTCTGCGGTAGAGAATTCCACAGGTTAACAACTCTCTGAGTGAAGAAGTTTCTCCTCATCTCAGTCCTAAATGGCTTACCCCTTATCCTTAGAATATATCCCCTGGTTCTAGACTTCCCCAACATCGGGAACATTCTTCCTGCATCTAACCTGTCCAGACCCACTTATCCCACTCTCCCACTCAAAACTGTGTATATCTGAACCCATTCGGTCTGTCTCCTCTTCTTCCAATCAGGACAATTGAGATTCTGAGAACAAAAATGTATTAAGTTGCATCAAGGAAGCACAGCCTAGACATGCACCAAAGTGGTCAGTTGCAAAAGCGATTGACTGGCCACCAAAAATCTTTTTTCAAAAGCTAGAATAAGGTGAAAGCTGGTGGGTGATTATCTTTTCAAAAATCTGTTGGCAGGTCACTAAACCTATTAACGGGTGTCTCTGTGGTAAGCGCCGGTCTCCTTGACTCTTCTACCTCAGAGTTTTGCTCAGTCCTACAAAGATCAAACTTATCTTCCAGTTAACCAGAAAAGATTATAGACCAAAGGGAGACCATTGTGTCTGTGCCTTGCCCTCTCACACAGCTTTGCATCAACTCTGTATCAAGAGTCTTGTTTACCTTTTGGAGTGATTAACAACTTTTTTGTAGCCTTCTGCACATGCACGTCTTGGACTGCTCCACTTGTTGCACATGCGCACTCTGTCCGGCGAGGGCGGGCGCGGGAGAGGGCGGGCGCGGGAGAGGGCGGGCGCGGGAGAGGGCGGGCGAGGGAGAGGGCGGGCGAGGGCGAGGGAGGGCGAGGGCGGGCGAGAGGGCGGGCGAGGGAGAGGGCGGGCGAGGGCGAGGGCGGGCGAGAGGGCGGGCGAGGGCGAGGGCGGGCGAGAGGGCGGGCGAGGGAGAGGGCGGGCGAGAGGGCGGGCGAGGGAGAGGGCGGGCGAGGGCGAGGGCGGGCGAGGGCGGGCGAGGGGGCGGGCGAGGGGGAGGGAGAGCGCGGGCGAGGGAGAGCGCGGGCGAGGGAGAGCGCGGGCGAGGGAGAGCGCGGGCGAGGGAGAGCGCGGGCGAGGGAGAGCGCGGGCGAGGGAGAGCGCGGGCGAGGGAGAGCGCGGGCGAGGGAGAGCGCGGGCGAGGGAGAGCGCGGGCGAGGGAGAGCGCGGGCGAGGGAGAGCGCGGGCGAGGGAGAGCGCGGGCGAGGGAGAGCGCGGGCGAGGGAGAGCGCGGGCGAGGGAGAGCGCGGG
>NC_091977.1:15391726-15424226 GCF_044704955.1 Pristiophorus japonicus | reverse complement strand
TGGATCTCTCGCCCTTTCTACCCGCACCACGTATTACCTCTCCTCCCCCTACACCTGATCAATTTCTCGGAACGCTCGTGTGTGACAAGTGACATCATTGGCGTTGATGAAATCTGGAAGTCGTGAAATTGTCACGATTCACTTCATACCCAATGAACCGGTTACCAATCCGTGACCTGCACACAATACCCCATCTATGGCACGGTGGGGGGAAATGGGGCTGGAACTTGGGCTGGGAGTAGTGGTGACCTTAACCTGTGAGAGTAAGTCCCATCTGTTCAAAGTGAACTCCTGTCTGGAGTCAGTAGTCAGAATGCCTCGAATTACACTTTGCAAAGTCACCGATTACGCAGGCAGCGTGGTTCGAATTGCACATTCCAGAGAAACTGCTGGGAGTGTCTCATCCTCCAAGGGGACCAAACTGCAATCAGGTCATGTGATCAAGGTGACCCAATCAGAGCATTTTACTGTTGCAAATAAACACGTCGTTTATTTTTCTCTTGGAAGATGCAATAATCTCAGGCTCAAAAGTGTGGCAAAGCAATCCATGCTTCAACAATCCACTGCGTAAAGGATCTCTAACCAAAACCCTCTCCTGTTTCCCTGTTCACGTCATCAGAACCCATCGTAATTGTACAGACCATGTATCCGTCTTCATAACTAGTTTCTCAATCTTTGTATCGACCAAGTGAGAGGACGCGTCTACGCCTTGAACATGAAGCCGCCTTCTCTCTTTCAGAGGCTGACTGGCTGCTGCTTTATTTCCAGTGTTTTGTATTTCACATTTTAAACATTAACCGTTTTCTTTTCTTATTTACCAACTCGATGAGTACCTGCTGACTGGGATATGATGGCGGTGGACTGTCCCTTCTCACATCTTCCTTCCTAGCTGCTCTCTTCCCGGGCATTTCCTCCGTATGAGATGCAAGGGGTTCACTGCTGCTCCCTCCATCATCACCATCCTCGTCATCAACTTCTGAAGAGCTACTACTGGTGCTGCTTACCTGGGGAGACTTACGTGAAAAACCAAAAAGGGCATTAAAGAACGAATGCACTTACATTTATACAGCACCTTACGTGACCTCAGGATAGAAACATAGAAACGTTGAAAATAGTTGCAGGAGTAGGCCATTCGGCCCTTCGAGCCTGCACTACCATTCAATATGTTCATGGCTGATCATGCAACTTCAGTACCCCATTCCTGCTTTCTCTCCATACCCTTTGATCCCTTTAGCCGTCAGGGCCATATCCAACTCCCTTTTGAATATATCTAACGAACTGTGGTGGAGAATTCCACAGGTTCAGAATTGACCTACTTTTGAAGTGCAGTCACTGTGGCAACGCGGGAAAACATGGCAGCCGAGTTGCACACAACAAGCTCCCACAAACAGTAATGAGATAGAGAGATGGCTAGTGATCCCCTCGCGGTGCACTCCCGATGCCAAGGATGCAGAACAGAAGCCACAAATTCCACCAGTACCTGGACATGCCAGGCCCTAACCCCAACACAGTTCCACCAGCAGGTGGTTGGGGAAAAAATGATGCACGCCTGTTTGGAGTGGAATCTCCAACTGTCCCCCCACTTCAAAGGCGTTGGTCAAGGGAAGGAATTCCCAGGCTAGAAATCTCCTTGCACCCGACCTGCGTTACATTGAGTGCTCGGTATGCGGGGCTCAATGAGGCATGCCAAGCCATCAGCACGGCAGCTGTGCAGGAAACTTGGGGGTTTTGGCCTCGGCCGCCGTCTGGACTCGCTGGGGAAAATGCTGGCATCACGAGAAAGATCGGCCGCCATGTAAAAATAAACAATCGTCCACTGTGCTGGGTCCATCTCTTGAAGCTACCCTGTGACACATTACCCACACCGATGGGGTCATAGTCAGACATAGGGAGATGAGGAAATATTCCGCCAACCCTAGTCACTAGACTGGGTTAAGGGTGGAGGTTCCCGGTGACCGTTCTCCGGCACTTAAGCCGCTGGAGAGTTCCTACGGACTTTTGGGGGCTCTTGTGATTTGATTTCAAAGCTGGTTCCCACTGGGAGGAATATTTGTGTCGCTCCAACACCAGCGCACCACATTGAGTGCTACTGCCAGACAAACCACAGGGGCATCCAAATACTGAAGGGCAGCTGCAGCTTCATTTCCCAGCCAAAGAGTGGCTACTGCTCGTTCGGAGAGGAGAGACAAAGACTACTGTTCAATTAGGAACACTCCTGGAACCAAGCACTGGAATTAACTGGCACCACAGTGGACACTGCCTTGTATGTCACCCCTCAGTGCTCCCTTCCTTCAAATGAACACTTCAAACTCAAGCTTGCCGTCACCAAGATGCTTAGTTTGTCTTCTTTAATTCTGTTAATTCTTTCAAAAAAAAACTTGTCCCTCATTTCTGGATGTCTTTCTCCACCCTCAAATCAAGAAAAGAGAAGGGATGGAGAAAGATGCAGGTAGGTGGGCTTGATCAACTGATAAGATAGGGAGAGACTAGAACTAGGCGGCATAATCTTAGAATAAGGTGCCATCCATTTAAAACTGAGATGAGGGGGAATTTCTTCTCTGAGGGTTGTAAATCTGTGGAATTTGCTGCCTCACAGAACTGTGGAAGCTGGGTCATTGAATAAATTTAAGACAGAGATAGACAGTTTCTTAACTGATGAGGGAATAAGGGTTTATGGGCAGCGGACCAGAGTCCAGGATCGGATCAGCCATGATCGTATTGAATGGCGGAGCAGGCTCGATGGCCTACTCCTGTTCCTATTTCTTATGTTCTTATGTTCGAAGCAACAGCCTCGATCAATGAATAATCAACGGGCTTGTTGGGCCCAATTACCTTTCCTGATCCTAAAAATGGAGAAGAAACAAGCAAAGAGTATGAGCACAGAAAGAAAACAAGCAAAAACAAAATACATCTCCGATTTATTGGTTTCTCGAATGGGTTTTTTTTTTATATATAGTTTGGATGGAAACGAGAGGGAGCAAAAAGAAAAGGTCAGAAAAGGAACCCTGAGCACAGTACAAGAGTTGTGCAGTTACAGGTACCCCAAGCTTTTGGCTCATCCCAAACGAAACAATTACCCCGAGGGGAAAAAATAAATGTGAAACAAGAGCTCTCTAACAATTCAAGCCAAGCAGTCAGTCCACAATAATGGAGGTAGAAACACTGAGCTTATTCATATTTTTCTGGGCCGGGTTAATGTAGCACAGGGATGGGCCTTTTCTCACCGTCCCAACTTTTATTTCCTTATGTTCACATACCTCATCCTTTAATGCCATGTTTTCACCCCCACCGTTGAGTTCTCCATGGATACCATTCATGTTGGCTACAACTTCTGCATCATCGTAGCTGTTGAGTGGGTAAATATCAGCAAATTTGGCCGATAACGGGGTCACATCTTCATCGTCACTGCCACTGAGGAGAAAGACAAAACAAACAACGGCATGATATGGCTAGGCAGTAAGGCATTCAAGCTTAGGACATCCCTTGGTGCTATTGAAAGAACAAAGGAGTTCTCTCCTGTCCCTGGACCAATATTCAACTCTCAATAAGTATCACTAATATTATCTAGTCATTCACCTCATTGCTGTTTTTGGGTTATTGCAAATTGGCTGCCGTGTTTCCTACATTACAACAGTGGTGACACTTCCAAAGCACTTCATTGGCTGTGAAGTACTTTGGAACGTCCTGAGGTGGTGAAAGGAGCGACGTAAGTGCAAGTTCTTTCCTTCTGATCCGGCAGACAGGGTAACAACTCATATGGAGGACGGTAGCTCAGACAGTGCAGCATTCCCTCAGTAACTCACTGGATTTCCAGTCGATTGAACTCAGGTCCTGGTGTATGCCTCAAATCCACAATCTTTTGACCCAGAGACGAGAGTTAACTAAGTGAGCCTAGCTGCTACAAGCAGTTTTCTCCTGGTGTTTGTTTTTTGATTCAGTTTCGATGTTTAATGACTGGATTAAATAATATTATATATACAGAAATGGTTCTGTTAAGAATAATGTCTTCTCCACCTCCACCCCTGCCAATCCCCCCCACCAACAATTGACACACAATATTAAAACCATCACATATAATGTCAAGGACCCGAGCACTTACAAGGTGGGGGCTGAGTTGCTATCAGCCAGAATGAGCCGTGGGTGTTGCTGAATCGTGATTGGCGAACTCGAGCCAGATCCCGAGCTGGCAGATGACATGCTAGGTGGGCGTATCTCCGAGAGATAATCCGGAGCAGATGCTACTTGCAATGGTAATGTGTTAATAGAAAGGTCGTCAGGAATGGGTGAATCCATGATGCCACATGTGAGTATATGAGAGAGGCTGCAGTCGTCACAGGTACACCTACAAATAGGTTAAAACAAAGTTGAAGCACCTGAATCAGTTCTTTGTGTTGGGAATAATTTCACAGGGGACTGGGTGGTAGAGAGAGTTAAGTGTGCCGTCTTTTCACTTATCGTATCTGGGCTTGTAGTTGGCTCCAATTAGTGGAATGAAAGGCTCCTTTCACTCTGCTGGATTGAATGGAGCCATGCCAAATACTTAAAAAAAATATATATATAAATCGCTCCCATGTAGGGAGGCATGAGAAGTTTAGACTGGTCAGGTGAGGACATTGGTGCTGGGGAATGGAGAATTATTTCTACAAGAGCTGCGTAAACAATGAAAGCCTCAAGCTAATTCCGGGGCGAATTTTAACCCAATGGCGCCCGTCGGGAAATGGGAGACCGATGGGATCGGGTGCAACGCAGATCTTACACCACACCAGCCTGATTTTACTCTCCCACTGAAATCAAAGAAGAGTAATATTGGGTGGCATATAAAACCAGCATTGCTCCTGATCCCACGGGTTCGCCCCTCCCCCAGGTGAGTTAGGTTCAAATTACCACCAGTCTCTGCTGAATGACATAAGAACATATTGGGGCAGAAATACCGGCCTGCCGGGTCCGTACGGAGTGTGTATGGACCCGGGAACGCATCGCGCAAAAGCCAGTTTTCAGCACACAATGCGCATGCGCTGAAAACCGGCTTTACCGATCTGTCACGCTGGAGCTTGACAAATCCTCCGTATCTCGGCAACCAGGTCTTTTGCATGGGCAAGATTGCGGTATTTACCCATATTTTGCCCAGCAAATGTCCTGAAATCGCTTGCACCTGATAAAAGTAGGTGCATAGCCTATGTTTACGGGCGTAAGAGTTTGAAAACACACTTAAATCATTAAAAAAAAAATTTATTTTTTAAAACCCTGCCCACTACGTTAAATTTATTTCAAAGCATAATTAACATTTTTTCATTCTACATAAATAACTAATTTAAATTAATGTTATATATGTAGTGTCTTTTTTTTTATTGTGTGTTTCCTGGCCGGGGGGTTGGGGGGGGGGCGTGGTTCTCATTCATAATAATGGTAATTCCAACTTAGAGATGCCATTATATGAATGAGAACATACTGATTGGCTCCCCAGAGCCATGTGACTGCAGCTCCAACCCTGCGCACGTCCAGACGTGCACGCGCTGCGACACGCAGTCAGTGGAGGCCTCGGGATCGGGAACTCGCGCGGGTGCAGCAGCTTCGGGTAAGTGTACTTCTTTAAGTTTTTACCCGATCGCCCACGGGAAGCAGCCGACTGGGATTTCTGGGCCAATAATTAGGCGCAGGAGTCAGCCATTCGGCCCCTTAAGCCTGCTCCGCCATTCAATAAGATCATGGTAATCTTCTACCTCAACTCCACTTTCCAGCATTATCCCCATATTCCTCGATTCCCTTAATATCCAAAAATCTATCGATCTCTGTCTTGAATATACTCAATGACTGAGCCTCCACAGCCCTCTGGGGTAGAGAGTTCCAAAGATTCACCACCCTCTGAGTGAAGAAGTTTCTCAGTCCTAAATGGCCGACCCCTTATTCTGAGACTGTGACCCCTGGTTCCAGACTCCGCAGCCAGGGGAAACATCCTCCCTGCATCTACCCCGTCAGGCCCTGTAAGAATTTTGAATGTTTCAATGAGATTTATCGCTCATTCGTCTAAACTCCAGATAATATAGGCCTAGTCTGGTAGAAGATCAGCCATGATCATATTGAATGGCAGAGCAGGCTCGAGGGGCCGAATGGCCTACTCGTGCTCCTAATTCTTATGTTCTAGTCTACTGAATTAACTGACCTCAGCCAGTAGGGGGCACTACAATTGACCTCAGCGCTCCGAGGTTAGAGAGGGGGAAAACTGGCATAATTTCCTAATTCTGATCGCTATCCAGCGACAGTATTGAAGGCTGGATCAATCTGGGCTATTGTGCTCGCCATGGCTGAAAGGCCTGCTAGCACTCGTCATCAAGGCTCACTCATGAAGAATGGTACTTGGGCGAGATGCCGGGCATCAACTGCGGAACTGTATCTCACTGGAGGACTGAAAACAGGCGCGCGGATACTTGACTGAATAAGCAGAACCAGACCTGTAAATAGCAGGAGAAATAAAATACGGGGAGAAGAGAGAGCACTTCTGCCAATAACGAGAGAAATACTAACAATGCAGCAAAGAATGAGGGATTATATACAGCAGTGTGGGAGAAGGCCAGCTGAATAAGACGAGTGCATCTGATACACAGCTTGTAAATTCCTGGATGAGCCTTCCCCACCTCCATGGCAGGAAGGATAACAGCTACACGGTACATGGGGAGAAAACAAATAAGAAAGAATTCAGCCCTCATCAATTTATTTTACATATTTAGTACGCTGCAATACTTGATCCCACCCCACCAAGCGGATTTCTCTGGACACTTACCTGCGCCTATAGTTACAGTTGGGACAATCAGGCATGCTCAGTCGTGATGACAGCATATGCCTCATTGTATCTGTGAAATTATTCTCCCCAGTTAGTGCTTTCTTGCTGTTTGTAAGCTGAGGGGGGAAAAAATGGTGAATTTTAATACATAGAATCCAGAACATAAGTAGAATTAAAAGAGGAAAAGTCAGGGATGAGAAAGGGCCATTACTGCATTAATTTTCCCACTTAGGAAAAAAGGCAAGAAATTGCACGTCTTTCATCTCCAGGACCTTGGTCTCAAATCCAGCACGGACGAATGGAATGAAAACCCTCCCTGTCTGCTGGCCCTGAGGAGTCCTACATGTGAAGTCACATTGGGCTGTCTCAATCCAACTCTTTCAGCAAAAGAACAGACCCAACGTCAGCACTTAGTGGCAACGCCGATGATGGCGCCTGGGTGGCTGGCATAAAGAAAGGGCAAAAATGCCACACTGGGGCAGCAAGGGCTGCTCTTCCGAGCGAGGGTTGCGATTCAAGCACACGGTTGGTTGGGGCAGAGTGGAAGCAATATCAAATTCCTGGCCTGCGAGTGCTTGATGCTGGCGATGGGTGCCTGAAATGCAAAATGTCCCAATCCCCTGACACCGGCATCCCTCATTTTAAAAAAGCACAAAAAGTGTAAAAATTTTGAAGTGTCTTCAGGATGACAAAGCGCTTCACATCCAATGCATCTAATTAGATTTTGAATAACCAGAGTTTTTGCCTCTATTATTTTCATTGATAGATTACTGCAAACATTTAGTGCACTTTGAATGAAGTTTTTCTATAGAACATGTTCTAAATTTACTTCTCCCTAATTTCCAGTTCTGTCCTTACTGTACTTTGAATTAATGCCTTGACTTACCGCACCTATATATACACGACTGAATATTTTCTAGGTCATCGATGAGGCCCACGTTTAAACACTTTGTCTCTAACCTTTTCTCATCGCTCATCTTGAGATAGGTTTTGTTCTTTCCCATTTCCTTTCTACAGCAAGCAAATCATGTTTTATGGTGTGCTGACCAACATTAAGGATAGTGTTCTAAATGACCAATGTATTGCAAAGTGAAGCATAATCTGACCAAAGAGTGCAAACCCAATAAAACCAAGATACCCACGTCAAGACTAAAGAATTTCCCTGCAATGTTTCTATTGTCAGCCATGGCTCAGTGGGCAGCACTCTCACATCTGAGTCAGAAGGTTGTGGGTTCAAGTCCCACTCCAGATACTAGAGCACAAAATCCAGGCTGACACTCCAGAACACTATGTTCTATGTTTCTATAGCAGGAAAGGGGTACTGAGGGAATGATCAGCCATGATCTTATTGAATGGCGGTGCATGCTCAAAAGGCTGAATGGCCTACTCCTGCACTTATTTTCTATGTTTCTACTGAGGGAGTGCTGCACTGTCGGAGGTGCAGTCTCTCAGATGAGACGTTAAACCTCAGAGGTGGACATAAAAGATCCCATTTTTTTAAGAAGAGGGAGGGAGTTATCCCTGGTGTCCTAGCCAACGTTTATCCCTCAACCAACACCACTAAAAAGATTATCTTATTATCACTTTGCGGTTTGTGGGATCTTGCTGTGTGCAAATTGGCTGCTGCATTTCCAACAGTGACCACACTTCAAAAAAACGTAACTGACTATAAAGCACTTTGGGACATCCTGAACATCGTGAAACATACTATATATAAATGTAAGTCTTACAACATTTGAAATCCTTTAGCATGTATTGTACACTTCTTTTCATTACGAGTTTCTGAACTTGACTTATAAGTTAACTCAATTTTTATTCTGAAAGGTATGCGCCGTTTTCATCAAGTCGCTTAATTTGAACTACCAGGTAATTTGAATTTTTCCAGCACAACCCAGTATTCCAGGTGCCCTTCCTCTCACTAAGTATTACACCCTTTTATAAATACTGAACAAAGTGATTTGTTCTGTATCACCTCACTCGTCCTTTTCCCCTAAACTGAGAGGGGAGCACCAAGATAACAGAACAACAATCAAGCAAAGGGCAGGCTGTGACCAAGCCATCCTTGATGGAGAGCCGACAGTAGGGGTGCTACGACTGGGCTGAAGATGAGAGATCCTTGGGTTGGTGAGAGGAAAAATCTTACAGGTTTTCCCGCTCCCATCACTGCACAGAAACCCTTGTTGGAGAGCGTGTGTGTGAGAGAGAACAGCACTGGGCTCATTCGTGATGCCCTTGCTGGTACAATAGCATGCCAGCACTCACTGTCACAGATGGAGATTGGCTATTTGGGAACGGTATCAGAGCACCGTTGATGTTGGGGTGAGGACAGGAGCAGGCTTGGCTACGACGACCCCATGTCTGAATAGCTTGCCAGCACTCACTGTTGAGACTCACGGACAAATGAATGGCACTTAACTGAGATAGTGGAGGGAATCAAGAGACATGGGGAGCAAAGTGCTTTTGTCGGCAAACAATTTGTAACTTGTGAATGACAAGGCTCCACAAATAAATGATCAGTTAATCTGCCTTCAGTAGTGTTGGTCAGAGGTAACTGTTGGTCAGAAAACTGAGAGAATACCCGACTCTTCTTCAAATTGTGCCAGAGAGAAATAGAGCGACTTAGAGATGTAGACGGACAAAACTTTAAAAGTGGGAGTACAAGTTGATTATAAATGGGGTTTTAGAAAGAGTGGCAGAAAGGACAAAAGGAAAAAGGTAGTGCTAAACCTTCAAGAATTACTGTACTGACTACAGTTAAAAGAATATGGGCACCTTATTTTAGGAAAGATGTCAAGGCCATCGAGAGTGTATTTTAAAAATTCGTTCCGGGGATGTGGGCGCCACTGGCAAGGCCGGCATTTATTGCCCATCCCTAACTGCCCTAGAGAAGGCGGCGGTGAGTGGCCTTCCTGAACCGCTGCAGTCCGTGTGGTGAAGGTGCTCCCACAGTGCTGTTAGGGAGGGAGTTCCAGGATTTTGACCCAGCGACGATGAAGGAACGGTGATATATTTCCAAGTCAGGATGGTGTGTAATTTCGAGGGGAACTTGCAGGTGATGATATTTCCATGCGTCTGCTGCCCTTGTTCTTCTATGTGGTAGAAGTCACTGGTTTGGGAGATGCTGTTGAATAGGGCGAGTTGCTGCAGTGTATCTTGTAGATGGTACACACTGTAGCCACGGTGCGTTGGTGGTGGAGGGAGTGAATGTTTAAGGTGGTGGATGGGGTGCCAATCAAGCGGGCTGCTTTGTCCTGGTTGGTGTCGAGCTTTGTGAGTGTTGTTGGAGCTGCACTTATTCAGGCAAGTGGAGAGTATTCCATCACACTCCTGACTTCTGCCTTGTAGATTGTAGAAAGACTATGGGGAGTCAGGAAGTGAGACACTCGCCGCAGAATACCCAGCCTCTGACCTGCTCTTGTCGCCACAGTATTTATGTGGCTGGTCCAGTTAAGTTTCTGGCCAATAGTAACCCCCAGGATGCTGATGGTTGAGGATTCGGCGATGGTAATGCCATTGAATGTCATGGGGCAGTAGTTAGGCGCTCACTTGTTGGAGATAGCCATTGCCTGGCACTTGTGTGGCGAGAATGTTACTTGCCACTTATCAGCCCAAGCCTGAATGTTGTCCAGGTCTTGCTGCATATGGGCATGGACCACTTTATTATCTGGGGAGTGGCGAATAGAACTGAACACCATGCAATCATCAGCAAACATCCCCATTTCTGACCTTATGATGGAGGTAAGGTCACTGATGAAGCAGCTTAAGATGGTAGGATCTCGAACACTGCCCTGAGGAACTCCTGCAGTGATGTCCTGGGGCTATGATTGACCTTCAACAACCCCAACCATCTTCCTTTGTGCTAGGTATGTCTTCACCCAGTGGGGAGTTTTCCCCGAATCCCATTACCTTCAATTTTACTAGGGCTCCTTGATGCTACACTTGGTCAAATGTTGCCTTGATGTCAAGGACAGTCACTCTCACCTCACCTCTGGAATTCAGCTCTTTTGTCCATGCTTGGACCAAGGCTGTAGTGAGGTCTGGAGCCGAGTGATCCTGGCGGAACCCAAGCTGAGCATCGGTGAGCATGTTATTGGTGAGTAAGTGCTATTTGATAGCACTGTCAACGACACCTTCCATCACTTTGCTGATGATTGACAGTGGACTGATGGGCAGTAATTGGCCGGATTGGATTGGTCCTGTTTTTTGTGGACAGGACATACTGGGCAGTTTTCCACATTGTCTGGTAGATGCCAGTATTGTAGCTGTACTGGAACAGCTTGGCTAGAGGCACGGCTAGCTCTGGAGCGCAAGTCTTCAGCACGACGGCCGAGATGTTGTCGGGCCCATAGCCTTTGCTACATCCAGTGCATTCAGCTGTTTCTTGATATCATGTGGAGTGAATCAAATTGGTTGAAGACTGGCTTCTGCAACAGTGGGGACGTCAGGAGGAGGCCAATATGGATTATCCACTCGGCACTTCTAGCTTTGGATAGTTGCACATGCTTCAGTTCTGTCTTTTGGACTTGAGTGCTGGGCTCCGCCATCATTGAGGATGGGGATGTTCATGGAGCCTTCTCTTCCCGTTTGTTATTAATAAAAACATAAGAAATAGGAGCAGGAGTAAGCCATACAGTCCCTCGAGCCTGTTCCGCCATTTAATATGATCATGGACTCAGGTCCACTTCCCCGCCCGCTCTCCATAACCCCTTATTTCCTTATCGTTTAAGAAACTGTCTATTTCTGTCTTAAATTTATTCAATGTCCCAGCTTCCACAGCTCTCTGAGGCAGTGAATTCCACAGATCCACAACCCTCAGAGAAGAAATTTCTCCTCATCTCAGTTTTAAATGGGCGGCCCCTTATTTTAAGATTATGCTCTCGCGTTCTAGTCTCCCCCATCAGTGAAAACATCCTCTCTGCATTCACCCCTTCAAGCCCCCTCATAATCTTATACGTTTCGATAAGATCACCTCTTATTCTTCTGAATTCCAATGAGTAGAGGCCCAACCTACTCAACCTTTCCTCATAAGTCATCTCTGGAATCAACTTTGTGAACCTTCCCTGAACTGCCTCCAAAGCAAGTATATCCTTTTGTAAATATGGAAACCAAAACTGCACACAGTATTCCAGGTGTGGCCTCACCAATACTCTGTACAACTGTAGCAAGACTTCCCTGCTTTTATACTCCATTCCCCTTTGCAATAAAGGCCAAGATTTAATTGGCCTTCCTGATCACTTGTTGTACCTGCATGCAGAAGTAACCCCAGATCCCGCTGTATTGCAGCACTTTGCAATCTTTCTCCATTTAAATAATAACTTGCTCTTTGATTTTTTCTACTAAGTGCATGACCTCACACTTTCCAACATTATACTCCATCTGCCAAATGTTTGACCACTCACTGAGCCTGTCTATGTCCTTTTGCAGATTTTTTGTGTTCTCCTCACACATTGCTTTTCCTCCCATCTTTGTATCGTCAGCAAACTTGGCTATGTTAAACTCGGTCCCTTCTTCCAAGTCGTTAATATAGATTGTAAATAGTTGGAGTTCCAGCACTGATCCCTGCGGCACCCTACTGGTTACTGATTGCCAAACCGAGAATGAACCATTCTTTCTGTTTTCTGTTCGTTAGCCAATCCTCTATCCATGCTAATATATTACCCCCAGCCCTGTGAACTTTATCTTGTGCAGTAAAATGTGGCACCTTGGCAAATGCCTTCTGGAAGTCCAAATGTACCATATCCACTGGTTCCCCTTTATCCACCCTGTTCGTTACATCCTCAAAGAACTCCAGCAAATTTGTCAAACATGACTTCCTCTTCATAAATTCATGCTGACTCTGCCTGACCGAAAGTTGCTTTCCCAAATGTCCTGCTACTGCTTCTTTAATAATGGACTCCAACATCATGGTCCATGCTGCTTCCGCTGTCTAGCATGCATGGAATCCTGTTTTGCAGCTTCCCCAGGTTGGTACCTCATTTTTACGTACACCTGGCACTGCTCCTGGCATGCTCTTCTGCACTCTTCATTGAACCAGAGTTGGTCTCCTGGCTTGATAGTAACGGTAGAGTGAGAGATATGCTGGGTCATGAAGTTACATCGTGGTGGAATACAATTCTGCTGCTGCTGATGGCCCACAGCACCTCATGGTTGCCCAGTTTTGTGCTGCTAGATTTGTTCTGAATCTATCACATTTAGCACGGTGGTAGTGCCACACAGTGCAGTGGAGGGTGTCCTCTGCGAAGACGGGATTTCGTCTCCACAAGGACTGTGCAGTGGTCACTGCTATCAATACTTTGATGGACAGATGCATCTGCGATAGGTAGATTGGTGAGGACGAGGTCAAGTAGGTTTTTCCCTCATGTTGGTTCTCTCACCACCTGCCGCAGGCCCAGTCTGGCAGCTATATCCTTCGGGACTCGGCCAGCTCCGTCAGTAGTGGTGCTATCGAGCCACTCTTGGTGATGGACATTGAAGTCCCCCATCCAGAGTACACTCTGTGCCCTTGCTACTCTCAGTGCTTCTTCCAAGTAGTTTTCAACATGGAGGAGTACTGATTCATCAGCTGAGGTAGGGTGGGAGGTGGCAATCACCAGGTTTCCTTGCCCATGCTTGACCTGAAGCCATGAGACTCCATGGGGTCTGGTGTCAATGTTGAGGACTCCCAAGGACACTCGCTCCTGACTGTGTACTACCATGCGCCCACCTCTGGTGGGTCTGTCCTGCCAGGGGGACAGGACATACCCACAGATAGGAATGGAGGAGTCTGGGACATTGGCTGAAAGTGATGATTCTGTGAATATGATTATGTCAGGCTGATGCTTGACTAGTCTGTGGGACAGCTCTCCCAATTCTTTTTACAGGTGCCCAGATGTTGGTGAGGAGGACTTTGCAGGGTCTACTGGGCTGGGTGCGCTGTTGTCGTGTGCGAAGCCGGTGCCGAGGTTGATGCCGGGTGGACCGGCCAGTTTTAGTCTTAATATTGTTTTCTGTAGCAGTTTGTTACAACTGAGTGCTAGGCCATTTCAGAGGACAGTTAAGAGTCAACCACATTGCTGTGGGTCTGGAGTCACATATCGGCCAGATCAGGCAAGGACAGCAGATCTCCTGCCCTAAAGGATATTAGTGAACCAGATGGGATTGTACGACAATCGATAGTCTCATGGTCACCATTACTCATACTTTTTATTCCAGAGTTATTGAATTAACTGAATTTAAATCCCCCAGCTGCCGTGGTGGGATTTAAACTCATGTCTCTGGATCATTAGTTCAGTAACATGACCACGATGCTAACGTTCCTGTGTAGAAGAGATTCACTAAGACGGTATCAGGGACTAGAGGCTTATGAGGAGAAATTAGAGAAACAGGGAGTATTTTCAGTAGAATGAAGATGGCCAAGAAGAAATCTGATAACGGTCCGCAAAATGATGAGAGGTTTTGATGAAGTAAACCAAGAAAAACTATTTCCACTGGTCGAGTCCCTAACTGCACGGCATAAATTTAAATATCACCTCAAGTATAAAGGGAGGCAATAGGAAAAAAAAAATTCTCGACATGGAAGGCCCCACCAGAAACAGCAGTGGAAACAGAATACATAACTGCTTTTATAAAGGAGATGGACAAATACTTGAAAGCAATATTTAATGGGGTATGGGGAAAGGGCAGGTAAATGGATTGAAAGAGGAGCTGCTACACTCACTGATGGGCTGAAAGGCCTCCTCCCTATGCTGTTTCTTCACTTTACAACCCCTTGAACAGAAAGATGGGAACGCCGCATATATCTATCAATATAGAGAAGCTTCGATGATGCAGCACTCCTTCAGTGGTGCGCTGAAGTGACAAGACTAGGTTATAGATGCTCAAGTCCTGGTGTGGAGCTAGAATCCATCATTTTCTGACAGCGCTAATAACCGAGCAAAGCCAACAATGAATTTAATATTCTATTTACTTCAATATGATCACCCATTCTCTCTCCAGATAAGAGCACATTCTCTTTAAAATCGGACAAGTCTTGTTGCTAGAGCTTCAGGTGCTTTGCTGGTTGCACGTTCAAATTCTTCAGCTGACACCAGGGGATTGATTTAACTATCAACGGAACCTAGCTGGAGATGCCTAGTGACATAGGAACAGGAGGAGGCCATTCAGCCCCTTGAGCCTGTTCCACCATTCAATGAGATCATGGCTGATCTTAACTCCTTGATTCTGTAACCCTTGCCTATCAAAAATCTATTAATGTTAGTTTTGAAATGTCAAATTGACCCCCAGCCTCAACAGTTCCAGATTTCCATTATCCTTTGTGTGGAAAAATGTTTCCCGATACCACCCCTGAACAGCCTAGCTCCAAATGTAAGGTTATGTCCCTTTGTCCTGGACAGTCCACAACGTCAAAACATTAATTTCACATTATTCATATATACGATAGCCGAGACTGCCATTGTACCTGCTCTTCCAATAACCGCCGCTGTTTGAAGAACTCCCAGTCCTCTTTCAGCATGCGCTGTTTGGTCTTCATTGCCATCTAAGAGGAAAAAAAATGCTGTTTAAACAGGGTCCAAAAATGATAGTCCAGCTCTGTTCACTCTGACTCTGTAAAAAGTGTTGGCTTACAACCTTCGAGTGTCCGGCTTGGTTCAGTAGCAGCACTCTTGCCTCAGAGTCAGGTGGTTGTGGGCTCAAAGCCCACTCCAGAGACTTGAGCACATAATCTAGGCTAACACTTCAGGGCTGCATTATCCTGAAGTGCTGCCTTTTCGATGAGGCTTTAAACCAAGGGCGTATATGATCCCTTGGCACTATCCGAAGAAGACAAAGGAATTGTCCCTCAGCTAACACCAGTAAAAGCAGATTATCCGGTCACTTATCTCACTACAATAAGATGTTAGGCTTTGCTGTGCACAATTTAGCTGGCACATTTACCTACATTATAACACTGACTACACTTCAAAAGTACTTAATTGGCTGCGAAGCGCTCTGGGGTGGCCCTTGATGAAAAGTACAATATAAATACAAGTTTTTCTTTCTCTGCTTGAGCAGAACCTCGGAAATGTCACTATAATGGACTCAATTTTCCTCAATGCCATTATTTGCCGTATTGCAAGAGTTACACCTGTTCTTTTGGCCCCGACTACTGCAAAAAAGTAACTTGTAAGTTTCGCCCGTTTTTTTTTTTAAATTGGCTCCGCGCAGCCTGACCTTTAGCTTGGGGGGGATGGAGCCTGATGTCTGCGCCGAAAAAACAATGCCCTCCCCCCCCTTTCGCGAATGCGCGAAAAAAAAGAGACATTTTTTACGCGACTGATATGGGCTCACATGTAGTGGCTGATGTGCAACTGTCACCACACATTAAAAAAAAATCCACACACAGGGATCTTTCATCCCCTCAATCGGAGTTCAGGACTGGAACATCAGGTCCTTTATTGAAACATCTGTGAACTCTTGTGGAAGCAAGTCATCCTCATTCGAGGGACCGCTTATGATGACATGCCCAGTACAGCTCCCATAAGAACATAAGAATTAGGAACAGGAGTAGGCCATCTAGCCCCTCGAGCCTGCTCCGCCATTCAATAAGATCATGGCTGATCTGGCCGTGGACTCAGCTCCACTTACCCGCCCTCTCCCCGTAACCCTTAATTCCCTTATTGGTTAAAAATCTATCTATCTGTGACTTGAATACATTCAATGAGCTAGTCTCAACTGCTTCCTTCGGCAGAGAATTCCACAGATTCACAACCCTCTGGGAGAAGAAATTCCTTCTCAACTCAGTTTTAAATTGGCTCCCCCGTATTTTGAGGCTGTGCCCCCTAGTTCTAGCCTCTCCTACCAGTGGAAACAACCTCTCTGCCTCTATCCTGTCTATCCCTTTCATGATTTTAAATGTTTTTATAAGATCACCCCTCATCCTTCTAAACTCCAACGAGTAAAGACCCAGTCTACTCAACCTATCATCATAAGGTAAGCCCCCCATCTCCGGAATCAGCCTAGTGAATCGTCTCTGTACCCCCTCCAAAGCCAGTATATCCTTCCTCAAGGAAGGTGACCAAAACTGCACGCAGTACTCCAGGTGCGGCCTTACCAATACCCTATACAGTTGCAGCAGGACCTCCCTGCTTTTGTACTCCATCCCTCTCGCAATGAAGGCCAACATTCCATTCACCTTCCTGATTACCTGCTGCACCTGTAAACTAACTTTTTGGGATTCATGTACAAGGACCCCCAGGTCCCTCTGCACCACAGCATGTTGTAATTTCTCCCCATTCAAATAATATTCCCTTTTACTGTTTTTTTTCCCCCAAGGTGGATGACCTCACACTTTCCGACATTGTATTCCATCTGCCAAACCTCAGCCCATTCGCTTAACCTATCCAAATCTCTTTGCAGTCTCTCTGTGTCCTCTACACAACCCACTTTCCCACTAATCTTTGTGTCATCTGCAAATTTTGTTACACTACACTCCGTCCCCTCTTCCAGGTCATCTATGTATATTGTAAACAGTTGTGGTCCCAGCACCAATCCCTGTGGCACACCACTAACCACCGATTTCCAACCCGAAAAGGACCCATTTATCCCGACTGTCTGCTTTTTGTTAGCCAGCCAATTCTCGATCCATGCTAATACATTTCCTCTGACTCCGCGTACCTCTATCTTCTGCAGTAACCTTTTGTGTGGCATCTTATCGAATACCTTTTGGAAATCTAAATACACCACATCCATCGATACACCTCTATCCACCATGCTTGTTATATCCTCAAAGAATTCTAGTAAATTAGTTAAACATGATTTCCCCTTCATGAATCCATGCTGCGCCTGCTTGATTGCACTATTCCTATCTAGATGTCCCGCTATTTCTTCCTTAATGATAGTTTCAAGCATTTTCCCCACTACAGATGTTAAACTAACCGGCCTAGTTACCTGCCTTTTGTCTGCCCCCTTTTTTAAACAGAGGCGTTACATTAGCTGCTTTCCAATCCGCTGGTACCTCCCCAGAGTCCAGAGAATTTTGGTAGATTATAACGAGTGCATCTGCTATAACTTCCGTCATCTCTTTTAATACCCTAGGATGCATTTCATCAGGCCCAGGGGACTTGTCTACCTTGAGTCCCATTAGCCTGTCCAGCACTATCCCCCTCGTGATAGTGATTGTCTCAAGGTCCTCCCTTCCCACATTCCTGTGACCTGCAACTCCCGGTCTGTATTCAACCATTTTTAAAGAGCCAGTTGTGTGTGAGCACTTTAGTTCTCATTGGAAAAATCGGAGCTGCAATTACAAAATGCAACGCGGCTCAAGGACCAAGAATTTCTCACAGGATGATGTGGAGGCACTAGTTACTGTAATTGAGGCCAGATGGCACGAGCTGGACACCAGCAGAGGTCACATAAAAGTTTCACCAAAAGAAATAAGGAAACGCTGGAACCAATTTGCACAAGATTACTGTGCAATGGTGACCATCCCGAGGTCTGGAGGCCAGTGTAAAGAGTGGCAGGACCGTGGTCAAATAGTTAGTGTAAGTAATATTTTCACATTCACTGGAATTGCAATTGTAAATGTGACCATCTGTATATGTCCCACTCAGCAGAAAGACACCCTCTCTAAAAAGTTATATTTTCATCTTTGCAGAGGAAGGTGGCACGCAACAAAAGGGAAAGAACTCGAACAGGAGGCAGCCCGGCAAATCTGCAGCCACTGACACCCTTGGGAGAGAGGGTCGCTGCTTTGATGGGTCCTGCAGCCACCACTGCACAAGTTGGGCCCACACTCGAGGGAGAGGGTGAAGCTGATGCACACGAGCCTGAAGAGGAAAACATCTCCCAATCCCACCTTCCAGACCAAGAGCATGGGGGTGAGGGGGTGGGGCAGGGAATGGATGAAGCCCCCACTGTTGTACTCAATCTGGAGGAGGTGCAGATGCTACCCATTGAGGTGCCAGGCCCTTTCCTGAGTGGGGATAGTGTTGGGACATTCCGTGGTTTCTCACAGTCTGAGGCTGAGGATTCCAGTGGGGTGCAACGAGGCGCACACAGGGCCCACCATCCCAGGCTGCGGGTCCCAGTGGGATGAGGCGAGGCACACCCAGGGCCCACCATCCGAGGCTGTGGGTCCCATTGAGATGTAGCAAGCCACACCGAGGGTGAGGAGGGGAAGGAGAGCTCGACAGCGCTCTCCTGAGGTGCAGAGTGTAACAGATGTGGTTCAGATGATGGCAATGAGTGGGGAGAGCACTGACCGGGGAGAGCACTGACCTTACACGATCACTCCTGGACACCATCAGTGGGGTGGGTGATGAGGTATTGGGACTGTCGGGAGAAGTAACAACACACTCACGAGAAATGGGAACACTGTCTGGGCACATGAGGGAGGGAATG
Source organism: Pristiophorus japonicus (assembly GCF_044704955.1). Lineage (NCBI taxonomy): Eukaryota > Metazoa > Chordata > Chondrichthyes > Pristiophoridae > Pristiophorus > Pristiophorus japonicus. The sequence goes on along the minus strand of NC_091977.1, from coordinate 15,405,091 downwards.
TCGCAGGCAGCTGATCCTCGTGCAACCACATTGTGAGGGAATATCACAGGTAGTTAAGACAATGTCAGGGCACTAGGGAGGGAATGTCGGAGTTAACTGCTGCAATAAGGGAACATGCCGAGACCCCGCGGCCATTGACAGAATCAACTGCCACTCCCACTCCAATCCACAGACCAGCCTCTGAAGAGGCCCAAGCCAGGCCTTCCTCATTACCGCTGGCCCACGCCCTACCCTCAAGAAGTGCGCATTACCAGAGATGCTCGAAAGAATAAGCTTGGTACTAACCCGAGAAACGCTGCGCCTCCGCCTGCGGGCAGGGGTGGAGTCACCAAGACCAAGCGCAGCGGGCGGCCTTAGAAAAAGGTGGAGGAGAGATGGGCGCAGCCTTTCGTTGCTGCTGCTATCATTGTTGTTACTGTTGTAACTGTTCTCAAATGAAAAGTTTTTTGTAAGTTATGCAAATTTACAAGTTTAAAAGTTTGTAAGTGAGCTTAACTGAATACTTTAAAGTTTGATACAAGAATATTTTTTTATTAAAGTTAAGTACAAACAAGTGTTAAACTTTTGAAAAAAATATATTTTAAATTATAACTGAATCATTTCCATTATTTGTTCCATTAACACAACACAACATTACGGAACAGGTCCAAACAGTAAACATGGTCCATTTGGAATAGTTGCCACTGAGCCTTCAGGCAGCAAAGCGTTCACAGATAAGCTGCTGGTGCAAGGCTCGAGCAATCGTTAAAAGGGCGCGATGGCCCGCTCTCCTCCGCCGTGGTGCTCTGGGTTCAGGTAGTTGCATGGCTTCCTCCTCCTCGTCATCTTCCTCCTCATCATCATCAGCAGCCACTCTCACCTCAGGTGGGTCTTCGATTACCAGCTGCTGCTGCCTCATGATGGCTAAGTTATGCAGCATGCAGCACACAACAGTGAACTGACCGACAATCTCAGGGGAGTATTGCAAGTAGCCGCTGGAATGATCCAGATGCTGTTTCAAGATGCCAATGGTCCTCTTCATGATGCTGCGCGTCGCAATGTGCGACATGTTGTATTCCCGGTCAGCTTCCTTCCAGGTTACGCGTAGGGGCGTCATGAGCCAGGTGGCGAGGCCGTACCCTTTGTCTCCCAGCAGCTAACTCTGTCCTTCTGGCTGCTGCTGAAACATGGCAGATGTAGCGCTCTCGCGTAGGATGAATGAGTTGCACATTCACAGAATGGAAGGCTTTTATGTTTCTGAACATCTCGGAATCCTCCAAAGGTGCTTGCAAGGCGATGTGGGTACAATCAATGCAGCCCTGTACCTTTGGGAGGCCAACAATCCTGGAGAAGCCCACAGCCCTGTCACGCATTGCCTGGGTGGTCATGAGGAACTTTATGTAGTCATTCCTCTGGGCATAGAGTGCAGCAGTCACCTGCTGAATGCAGATGTGTGTTGCATGTTGAGAAATGGCGCACACATCCCCAGTTGTGGCCTGGAATGATCCAGATGCATAGAATGAAAGTGCAGCTGCAACCTTCACTTCAACTGACAAAGCAGTCCTCCTGACGCTTCGAGGTTGCAGGTCTGCTTTTACTAACTCATAGGTCTCAGTTACAACTTCTTTGTAGAAACGCAGCCTTCTCACAGTCTGCATTGGTCAGCTGCAGGTATGAATGCCTGTCTCGATATACTCGAGGTGGATAAGGCCTCCTGCCCATCATCCTACGTGCTCTGAGGTTCCTCATGCAATGACGTCGAATCGATCGTATCCCCCGCAGCACCATCATGCAGAAGGCTTGCCCGAGGAATGGCATTGTCAGTATTGCCCCCATTTGAGCAAGAAGCTCAAAACAGCAGCACAAGGATTTAAAGCTTCTTGGTTCTCTCTCTCCCCAACGTCGGCCCTAGTATGGACCTCACCCAGGTCTGTGCATGCACAATAGGCTTGCTTAGAACGGGGAGCTAGGCATTCAAATGAGGACCTTTGGGGCAACGGAATCTAATGCAATTCTTTAATTTTCGATTTGTTTCAAAGTACCAGCCCCACCACCAACCGAACATCTTCTCATCAGGCTCGAGGGTCGGCCGGCAGAATCGCTCCCTCGCCCGGACACAGGGGCTCGGCAAACATCCACCCCTCCCCCCCCGCCCCGCGCCACCCCCGGGCTTCTTTTGAAGCTGAGCCCCGATCCCATGTCCGGGCGAGGGATCGATTCTGCCAGCCGGCGCTCCGAACCTCGAGCCCAGTGAGGAGACGTTAGGTCGTGGCGTGGCACTTTGGGGAAAAAAAATCCAAAAATAAATAATTGTATTAGACTTCCATTGTCTCCGTTTTGAGTTTGAAAAACTTAAGCTTCATGATGTATATTGTTTATCTTCTCGATTCCCCCTCCAAAATTTTGCATAAAAACAATGGCATCGTTCTGTGCTGATTTTTTTAATGTGCGCTGTTTTTTTTAAGTGCCCAGAAGATTTTTGGGAGTGATCACATACACCGTGCTGGGAAAAATGTAAGTTGGCTAAACTTGCAGAAATCTGAAAAACTTGTGCAGACATCAGGTTGATGCAAAAAAATACTAACCTAAAAAAATTGAAATTGAGTTATGCTGGCGCAGAAACTTTGGGGAAACTTGGATATTTTAAATTTACGCCAAAAAAAGTGGCGGGCACCAAAAAAAACGGCGCAGATAACTGGAGAAAATTGAGCCCAATGTCTCCAGATGTCAGCTTTTCTGAAATGATGAAAATGGAAGTGATATCTGGGCCACCGCATGAACGGCCTTTACAAAGGATACTGAAAGCAATTTTAAAACAATCGGGTGGCGAATAAATCAAAATAAAATGAAGGCCCTCAATTGATTGCCGTTGACTTCTGCGATGAATGCATTAAAGTTTTGGGGGCAATTAATGTCTATAAGCATCAACTGTGGAAGTTACGGAGATAATAGAGGATTGCAAAAACAAAGGAAAATATTCAAATCTTTGTTACGAATTAGGAATAAAATTAATTCAGGTTACTAAAAAAAAAAAAGGTCATTCTTGGAATGTTGGGGTCACAGGAAAGTCTGACAGATGATGCCGATCCCCAGTTGCCCCGAGTTTGATGTAATCGAGGTGCTTGCTGGACCACCTCAAAGGGCATGGGACTGGCGTCACGTATAGACCAGACCGGGTATAGACGGCAGGTTTCATTCACTAAAAGAACACGAGCGAACTGGTTGTGTTTTCATAACAATCCGAGAGTGTCACAGTCACTTTTACTGACACGAGCCTTTTATTTCCAGATTTTTTTGGAAATAATTTTTCCAATTCTCAAACCTGAATTAATCCTCGTCACCACTGCTTTCTAGCCGTCCAACCCGTAGTGACGGGAAGTGTAGGGAGAGGCGATTATAAAAAAAAACACCAAGCCCGTCGAGCGGGGAGATATTGCACTTGCCACTTGGATGGCTGGGAGGACAAGAGGGAGTCACTTTGTGTCAGCTGGTCAGACTGGAAGACGCCACTTTGGGTTGGATGGTGCAGAGAGTCTGGATGTGCCAGAGCAGAGCAGAGAGACACATTGTTAAAAAGCAGAGAGCTAAACATGAAAGTAGAACGAAGAGAGCTGACCAGTGAATTAAAAAAAAAATAGAAACTCGTGGTTACCAATCACCCATGGTTAAAGATGGTGACAGCATTGGACACAAGGTTCCAGAATCCGAAGGGCCTTCCAAAAGCAGAGGGAATGACGTGTAGAAGTTAATTCTTACCTTACTGTTATCAGAAAGATCACAAGACCAGCAATCTGGTCCGCAAACTACAGAAGCTGAACCGCCAGAAAAATAAAATTATCCTTCACTTAGTGGTATTGGATTTAAAGGTTGGATACAGCAACAAATTGCATTTATATAGCGCCTTTAAACATAGTAGAATATCCAAAGGTGCTTCACAGTAGTGTAATCAGTAAATAAAAATTGAAATTGAGCCAAATAATATGTCAAAACAAAAAACTTGGTCAAAGAGGTAGGTTTTTAGGAGCGCCTTAAAGGAGGGGGGGGGGGGGGAGGGCGGAGAGGTTGAACGAGGGGAGGGCGGAGAGGGGGGGGCAGAGAGGTTCAGCGAGGGAGGGGGGGGGCGGGCGCGCGGAGAGGTTGAACGGGGGGGGGGGGGGGGGGAAGAGAGGTTGAGCGGGGAGGTTGAACGGGGGGGGGGGGGGGGGGAGAAAAGAGAGGTTGAATGGGGGTGGGGAAGAGGTTGAGCGGGGAGGTTGAACGGGGGGTGGAAAAGAGAGGTTGAACGGGGGGGGGGGGGGAAGAGAGGTTGAACGGGGTGGGGAAGAGGTTGAGCGGGGAGGTTGAACGGGGGGGGGGGGGGGGGAAGAGAGGTTGAGCGGGGAGGTTGAACGGGGGGGGGGGGGGGGGGAGAAAAGAGAGGTTGAATGGGGGTGGGGAAGAGGTTGAGCGGGGAGGTTGAACGGGGGTGGAAAAGAGAGGTTGAACGGGGGGGGGGGGGGGGAAGAGAGGTTGAACGGGGTGGGGAAGAGGTTGAGCGGGGAGGTTGAACGGGGGGGGGGGGGGGGGGGGGGAAGAAAGAGAGGTTGAACGGGGGGGGGGGGATTGGGGGGATTCCATAGCTGAAGGCACGGCCGCCAATGGTGGGGCGAAGGAAGTCGGAAGTAGAGTTCACGGAGGGTTGTGGGGCTGGAAGAGGTTACAGAAATAGGGAGGGGTGAGGCCATGGAGGGATTTGAACACTAGGAGAATTTTAAATTTGAGGCATTGGTGGTCCTGGAGCCAAATGGCGGTCAGCGAGCACAGGGGTGATGGGTGAGCAGGACTTGGTGAGAGTTGGCAGCAGAGCTTTGGATGAGCTCAAGTTTAAGGAAAGTGGAAGAAGGGAGGCCGTCCAGGAGAGCACTGCAATAGTTGAGTCAGGTTGTTATAAAAGCATGGACGAGGATTTCAGCAGCAGATAGGCTGAGGGTGGGGCGGATACAGGTTATATCACCGAGGTGGAGTGGGCAGCGTTGCTAATGGAGATTATGTGGTTGGAAGCTCAGCTCAGGGTTCAATAGGACGGCGAGGATGCAGACAGTAATACAACTATTAATAATAATAACAGTGTAAATAAGGATCGGAATAAAGTTGAACCAGATATCAACATGGAAGATTATCCTCGACAATGGTCAAAACATGTTGCTGTCCATGAAAGATTAGCAAAGCTGTTACGGAAATACTTAGCAAAGCCAGTGACATCCGAACGACTTCTCTCACTTTCGAGTCAGATTGCAAGCAAGATGTGAGCTGCATTATTTCTCGAAAACAGAAAATAGGTGCAGGAGTAGGCCATTCGGCCCTTCGAGCCTGCACCGCCATTCAATGAGTTCATAGCTGAACATGCAACTTCAGTACCCCATTCCTGCTTTCTCGCCATACCCCTTGATCCCCCGAGTAGTACGGACTACATCTAATTCCTTTTTGAATATATTTAGTGAATTGGCCTCAACAACTTTCTGTGGTAGAGAATTCCACAGGTTCACCACTCTCTGGGTGAAGAAGCTTCACCTCATCTCGGTCCTAAATGGCTTACCCCTTATCCTTAGACTGTGACCCCTGGTTCTGGACTTCCCCAACATTGGGAACATTCTTCCTGCATCTAACCTGTCTAAACCTGTCAGAATTTTAAACGTTTCTATGAGATCCCCTCTCATTCTTCTGAGCTCTAGTGAATACAAGCCCAGTTGATCCAGACTTTCATGATATGTCAGTCCTGCCATCCCGGGAATCAGTCTGGTGAACCTTCGCTGCACTCCCTCAATGGCAAGAATGTCCTTCCTCAAGTTAGGAGACCAAAACTGTACACAATACTCCAGGTGTGGCCTTACCAAGGCCCTGTAAAACTGTAGTAACACCTCCCTGCCCCTGTACTCAAATCCCCTCGCTATGAAGGCCAACATGCCATTTTGCCTTCTTAACCGCCTGCTGTACTTGCATGCCAACCTTCAATGACTGATGTACCATGACACCCAGGTCTCGTTGCACCTTCCCTTTTCCTAATCTGTCACCATTCAGATAATAGTCTGTCTCTCTGTTTTTACAACCAAAGTGGATAACCTCACATTTATCCACATTATACTTCATCTGCCATGCATTTGCCCACTTAACTAACCTATCCAAATCACTCTGCAGCCTCATAGCATCCTCCTCGCAGCTCACACTGCCACCCAACTTAGTGTCATCCACAAATTTGGAGATACTACATTTAATCCTCTCGTCTAAATCATTAATGTACAATGTAAACAGCAGAGACCCCAGCACAGAATCTTGCAATACCCCACTAGTCACTGCCTGCCATTCTGAAAAGTACCCATTTACTCCTACTCTTTACTTCCTGTCTGCCAACCAGTTCTCAATCCATGTCAGCACACTACCCCCAATCCCATGTGCTTTAACTTTGCACATTAATCTCTTGTGTGGGACCTTGTCAAAAGCCTTCTGAAAGTCCAAATACACTATATCAACTGGCTCTCCCTTGTCCACTATACTGGAAACATCCTCAAAAAATTCCAGAAGATTGGTGAAGCATAAACAAACATCTCTGTCTAAGTAACTGGCAGAAAGTAATAGAACGGATGTATTTAGACTTGTAGGCTGTATTGCACATTTGCTTTTTGCCTGTAATGATGCAAAGCCTATCAGCTTTTCTTTTTAATTAGCACTTTCACATGTAATGACTCAAAGGTATTTGATGTTCTCTTCGCAACAAACAGTTCAGTTGAAGAGTTTTTCCTATAACTCCGTGTCGTAGAAACATAGAAAATAGGTTCAGGAGCAGGCCATTCGGCCCTTCGAGCCTGCACCACCATTCAATATGATCATGGCTGATCATGCACTTCAGTACCCCACTCCTGCCTTCTTTCCATACCCCTTGATCCCTTTAGCCGTAAGGGCCACATCTAACTCCCTTTTGAATATATCTAACGAACTGGCCTCAACAACTTTCTGCGGTCGAGAATTCCACAGGTTCACAATTCTCTGGATGAAAAAGTTTCTCCTCATCTCAGTCCTAGATGGCTTACCCCTTATTCTTAGTCTGTGACCACTGGTTCTGGACTTCCCCAACATCGGGACAGTCTTCCTGCATCTAACCTGTCCAATCCCGTCAGAATTTTATATGCTTCTATGAGATCCCCTCTCATTCTTCTAAATTCCAGTGAATATAAGCTGAGTCGATCCAGTCTTTCAGTCCTGCCATCCTGGGAATCAACCTGGTGAACCTTCGCTGCACTCCCTCAATAGCAAGAATGTCCTTACTCAGATTAGGAGACCAAAACTGCACACAATATTCCAGGTGTGGTCTCACCAAGGCCCTGTACAACTGTAGTAAGATCTCCCTGCTCCTATACTTAAATCCTCTCGCTATGAAGGCCAGCACGCCATTTGCTTTCTTTACTGCCTGCTGTACATGCACACCTACTTTCAATGACTGATGTACCATGACACCCAGGTCTTGTTGCACCTCCCCTTTTACTAATGTCACCATTCAGATAATAATCTGCCTTCCTGTTTTTGCCACCAAAGTGGATAACCTCACACTTATCCACATTATACTGCATCTGCCATACATTTGCACACTCACCTAACCTGTCCAAGTCACCCTGCAGCCTCTTAGCATCCTCCTCACAGCTCACACTGCCACCCAGCTGAGTGTCATCTGCAAACTTGGAGATATTAGATTCAATTCCTACATCTAAATCATTAATATATCTTGTAAATAGCTGGGGTCCTAGCACTGAACCTTGCGGTACCCCACTAGTCACTGCCTGCCATTCTGTAAAGGACCCGTTTATTCCTACTCTTTGCTTCCTGTCTGCCAACCAGTTCTCTATCCACGTCAATACATTACCCCTAATACCATGTGCCTTAATTTTGCACACTAATCTCTTGTGTGGGACCTTGTCAAAAGCCTTTTCAAAGTCCAAATACACCACATCCACTGGTTCTCCCTTATCCACTCTACTAGTTACATCCTCAAAATTCTAGCAGATTTGTCAAGCATGATTTCCCTTTCATAAATCCACGCTGACGTGGACCGATCCTGTCATTGCTTTCCAAATACATCTTTAATAATTTACTCCAGCATTTTCCCCACTACCGATGTCAGGCTAACCGGTCTATGATTGCCGGTTTTCTCTCTCCCTCCTTTTTTAAAAAGTGGTGTTACATTAGCCACCCTCCAATACATTGGAACTAATCCAGAGTCCATGACCATCAATGCATCCACTATTTCTAGGGGCACTTCCTTAAGTACTCTGGGATCCAGACTATCAGGCCCTGGGGATTTATCGGCCTTCAATCTCATCAATTTCCCCAACACCATTCCCTTACTAATAAGGATTTCCCTCAGTTGCTCCTTCTCACTAGACTCTCGGTCCCCTAGTATTTTCGGGAGGTTATTCGTGTCTTCCTTAGTGAAGACAGAATTCAAGTATTTGTTCAATTGGTCTGCCATTTCCTTGCTCCCCATTATGAATTCACCTGATTCTGAGTGCAAGGTACCTACATTAGTCTTCATTAATCTTTTTCTTTTCACATATCGAAGCTTTTGCAGTCAGTTTTTATGTTCCCTGCAAGCTTCCTCTCAGCCAAGATGTAAGTGATTGGTAAGTAGTTTTTTCTTTTCTTTATCAGTAAGTTACATTTAGCATTGTTGTTGCCAAATTAAGTTAATCTAGGGGTTAAGTCATGGCAGGAGAGCTCAGACACATGTTCCAACATTCCATGGACTCTGGATTAGCTCCTGTACTATGTGGGAAGTCAGGGACGCTTCCACATCCGCCTGCAACACCTGACAGACCGCATTGTGGCACTGGAGCTGCGGGTGGATTCACTTTGGAGCATGCGCGATGCTGAGGACGTCGTGAATAGCACGTTTAGTGAGTTGATCTTACCGCAGGTAAAGAGTACACAGCCAGATAGGGAATGGGTGACCAACAGGAAGGTAGTGTAGGGGTCCCCTGTGGTCATCCCCCTGCAAAACAGATACACCACTTTGGGTACTGTTGAGGGGGATGACTTATCAGGGGAGGGCAGCAGCAGCCAAGTTCATGGCACCGTGGGTGGCTCTGCTGCACAGGAGGGCAGGAAAAAGAGTGGGAGAGCTATAGTGATAGGGGATTCGATTCTAAGGGGAATAGATAGGCGTTTCTGCGGCCGCAACCGAGACTCCAGGATGGTATGTTGCCTCCCTGGTGCAAGGGTCAAGGATGTCTCGGAGCGGGTGCAGGACATTCTGAAAAGGGAGGGTGAACAGCCAGTTGTTGTAGTGCATATAGGTACCAACGATATAGGTAAAAAATGGTATGAGGTCCTGCGAGACGAATTTAGGGAGCTAGGAGCTAAATTAAAAAGTAGGACCTCAAAAAGTAGTAATCTCAGGATTGCTAACAGTGCCACGTGCTAGTCAGAGTAGGAATCGCAGGATAGCTCAGATGAATAAATTCCTGAGACATTGGAACCGGTTCTGGGGGAGGTGGGACCAGTACAAACCGGACGATCTGTACCTGGGCAGGACAGGAACCAATGTCCTGGGGGAGTGTTTGCTAGTGCTGTTGGGGAGGAGTTAAACTGATATGACAGGGGAATGGGAACCTATGCAGGGAGACAGAGGGAAATAAAATGGAGGCAGAAGCAAAAGATAGAAAGGAGAAAAGTCAAAGTGGAGGGCAGAGAAACCCAAGGCAAAAAACAAAAAGAGCCACGTTACAGCAAAATTCTAAAGGGGCAAAGTGTGTTAAAAAGACAAGCCTGAAGGCTCTGTGCCTCAATGCGAGGAGAATTCGGAATAAGGTGGACAAATTAACTGCGCAGATAGCAGTTAACGGATATGATGTCACTGGCATCACGGAGACATGGCTCCAGGGATGATCAAGGCTGGGAACTCAATATCCAGGGGTATTCAACATTTAGGAAGCATAGACAGAAAGGAAAAGGAGGCGCGGTGGTGTTGCTGGTTAAAGAGGAAATTAATGCAATAGTAAGGAGGGGCATTAGCTTGGATGATATGGAATCGGTATGGGTGGAGCTGCGGAATACCAAAGGGCAGAAAACACGAGTGTGAGTTGTGTACAGACCACCAAACAGTAGTAGTGAAATTGGGGGTGGCATCAAACAAGAAATAAGGGATGTGTGCAATAAAGATGCTACAGTTATCATGGGCGACTGTAGTCTACATATTGACTGGGCTAACCAAACTGTTGGCAATGCAGTGGAGGAGGATTTCCTGGAGTGTATTAGGGATGGTTTTCTAGACCAATATGTCGAGGAACTAACTAGAGAGCTGGCCATCCTCGACTGGGTGATGTGTAATGAGAAGGGACTAATTAGCAATCTTGTTGTGCGAGGCCCCTTGGGGAAGAGTGACCATAATATGGTAGAATTCTTTATTAAGATGGAGTGTGACACAGTTAATTTAGAAACTAGGGTCCTGAACTTAAGGAAAGGTAACTTCGACGGTATGAGGCATGAATTGGCTCGAATAGACTGGCAAATGATACTTAAAGGGTTGACGATGGATAGGCAATGGCAAACATTTAAAGATCACGTGGATGAACTTCAACAATTGTGCATCCCTGTCCGGAGCAAAAATAAAACGGGGAAGGTGGCTCAACCGTGGCTAACAAGGGAAATTAAGGATAGCGTTAAATCCAAGGAAGAGGCATATAAATTGGCCAGGAAAAGCCGCAAACCTGAGGACTGGGAAAAATGTAGAATTCAGCAGAGGAGGACAAAGGGTTTAATTAAGAGGGGGAAAATAGAGTACGCGAGGAAGCTTGCCGGGAACATAAAAACTGACTGCAAAAGCTTCTATATATATGTGAAGAGAAAAAGATTAGTGAAGACAAACGTAGGTCCCTTGCAGTTGGATTCAGGTGAATTTATAATGGGGAACAAAGAAATGGCAGACCAATTGAACACATACTTTGGTTCTGTCTTCACCTTCCGATTATACTCGGGGATCGAGGGTCTAGCGAGAAGGAGGGACTGAAAGATATCCTTATTAGGCAGGAAATTGTGTTAGCGAAATTGATGGGATTGAAGGTTGATAAATCCCCAGGGCCTGATAGTCTGGATCCCAGAGTACTGAAGGAAGTGGCCCTAGAAATAGTAGGTGCATTGGTTATTATTTTCCAGCAGTCTATCGACTCTGGATCAGTTCCTTCCTATGGACTGGAGGGTAGCTAATGTAACACCACTTTTTAAAAAAGGAGGGAAGAGAGAAAACGAGTAATTATAGACCGGTTAGCCTGACATCAGTAGTGGGGAAAATGTTGGAATCAATCATTAAGGATGAAATAGCAGCGCATTTGGAAAGCAATGACAGGATCGGTCCAAGTCAGCATGGATTTATGAAAGGGAAATCATGCTTGAGGAACCTTCTGGAATTTTTTGAGGATGCAACTAGGAGAACCAGTGGATGTGGTGTATTTGGACTTTCAAAAGGCTTTTGACAACGTCCCACAAAAGAGATTGGTGTTCAAAATGAAAGCACATGGTATTGGGAGTAATATACTGACGTGGATAGAGAACTGGTTGGCAGACAGGAAGCAGAGAGTCGGGATAAATGGGTCCTTTTCAGAATGGCAGGCAGTGACTAGTGGGGTGCCGCAGGGCTGAGTGCTGGTACCCCAGCACTTTACAATATACATTAATGATTTAGATGAAAGAATTGAGTGTAATAACTCCAAGTTTGCAGATGACACTAAACTGGGTGGCGGTGTGAGCTGTGAGGAGGACGCTAAGAGGCTGCAGGGTGACTTGGACAGGTTAGGAGAATGGGCAAATGCATGGCAGATGCAGTATAAAGTGGATAAATGTGAGGTCATCCACTTTGGGAGCAAAAACACAAAGGCAGAATATTATCTGAATGGCGGCGGATAAGGTAAAGGGGAGGTTCAATGAGACCTGGATGTCATGGTTCATCAGTCATTGAAAGTTAGCATACAGGTACAGCAGGCGGTGAAGGTGGCAAATGGTATACTGGCCTTCATAGCTAGGGGATTTGAGTATAGGATCAGGAAGGTCTTACTGCAGTTGTACACGGCCTTGGTGAGACCTCACCTGGAATATTGTGTTCAGTTTTGGTCTCCTAATCTGAGGAAGGATGTACTTGCTATTGAGGGAGTGCAGTGAAGGTTTACCAGACAGATTCCAGGGATGGCTGGACTGACATATGTGGAGAGACTGGATCAACTGGGCCTTTATACACTGGAGTTTAGAAGGATGAGAGGGGATCTCATAGAAACATACAAGATTCTGACGGTACTGGACAGGTTAGATGCGGGAAGAATGTTCCCGATGTTGGGGCAGTGCAGAAACAGGGGACACAGTCGAAGGATGAGGGGTAGGCCATTCAGGACTGAGATGAGGAGAAACTTCTTCAGAGAGTTGTTAACCTGTGGAATTCCCTGCCGCAGAGAATTGTTGATGCCAGTTCATTGGATATAATTCAAAGGGAGTCAGATATAGCCCTTACGACTAAAGGGATCAAGGGGTATGGAGAGAAAGCAGGAAAATGGTACTGAAGGAATGATCAGCCATGATCTTATTGAATGGTGGTGCAGGCTCGAAGGGCCGATTGGCCGACTCCTGCACCTATTTTCTAAGTTTCTGAATTAACGTCTCTGAATTAACGGTCACTCTCCATCTTAATGAAGAATTCTACCCTATTATGGTCACTCTTCCCCCAAGGGGCCTCGCACGACAAGATTGCTAATTAATCCTCTCTCATTACACAAGACCCAGTCTAGGATGGCCTGCTCTCTAGTTGGTTCCTCGACATATTGGTCTCGAAAACCATCCCTTATATAGGGAAATCCTTCTCCACAGTATTGCTACCAGTTTGGTTAGCCCAGTCTATACCCTTGATAACTGCTGTACCTTTATTGCACGCGTCCCTAATTTCCTGTTTGATGCCATCCCCAACCGCACTACTACTGTTTGGTGGTCTGTACACAACTCCCTCTAACGTTTTCTGCCCTTTGGTGTTTCGCAGCTCTAACCATATAGAGGTCAAGTTTCGGCCTGAGTTGCTCCTATTTTTTTTTGGAGCAACTGGTTTAGAATGGACGATCTTAGAAATTGCAATTCTCGGCATTTAGTTTGCCCCCAGTTCTAGTCAGTTGGAAGAGTTTCAGATTGGAACAGATTTTAGGGGAGAGAGAGAGAGAGAGAGAGGAGAGGGAGGAGAGAGAGGAGAGAAGAGAAAGGGGAGAGGGAGGGGAGGGGAGGGGGGAGGGAGGGGGGGGGGAGTGGGGGAGGGAGGGGGGGGAGTGGAGGGACGGGAGGGGGGGTGGGGGAGGTGGGGGAGGGAGGGGGGGGGAGTGGGGGGAGGGGGGGAGG